>NC_056729.1:347111823-347379323 GCF_019279795.1 Protopterus annectens
CAATCATGGTCAATAATGGTCTCTATGCTCACCATAGGTACAGTACATTGTGTCTGTGGTCAGTTTAATGGTAGTCTATCACTCATACATGCACCACTGATGAAATATGTGAATACACATTAAGCATTCACTAAACAAGTGTCCGCATGTGATCCGGAAACACACAGGCTGTGAGCAGCAGCAGAAACACAACTGACACACTGATACACATCCTGCAATGGTGTGCACACCCATGAGGTATGGTGTACAGTACATGCCAGGGTGCTGAACAGATGCACAGCATGTGGACATGGGTGAAGTGAGTTCCAGGGGGAGGGCCATCACCTACAAACAGAAGCCATGCATCACAGACATGTATAATGTTGGTAACGTGGATTGACTACAGTTGCACTGCATGCTGTTGAGTGCCACATGTCCTGCAAGCTGACATGTGTGTAATTACAGGTATGTGTGTGATACTGTACTGCACCATCGCCTGCTATTGTGTGTGTTATGGGGGTGTGGGAGCTGTCTGTAGGTGCTGTCTGGTGGAGTGTATGTCGACTGCATGTGTGTATATCTGTGTGTGTGGCCATGTCTGCACACGTGTGTGTGTGTGTGTGTGTGTGTGTGTGTGTGTGTGTGTGTGTGTGTGTGTGTACTGTTTAGCGGTGTTGTACAGGTCTTAGAGTCTGTTCCCTGTTTTCCCCTCATAGGTGGTGAGGTGGGGTTGGTCCCCCCTGCAGGGAATCTATTGTCACTGATACAGACAATGACCATGAGGATAGGTGTGTTGAGACACAGGAAGGGTTGTCAGGGGCTGCCACTTGGCCACCAATTGACAACCCACATGTATTCACCCCATCCAAGCACAGTCACACTGTCTCTACATACCTCATCACTTTTGACCTTAGCTGAGGAACAGCCTGCGGTTGGCATTGGCCAGGACAGTGTGATATCTATGGCATGTGTGACAGGACACAGCAACCATAGCCAGATGTCTGGTGGGGTATCACATAGGCAGATGTTTAGGGGTGCTCGTCGGAGCACTACTGGTCATCATGCCCCTGGCAGATGTGCCACATCTAATTCAACCACACGCATGTTCCAGACTGTCATGGAGGCACAAATGGGACAGTACACCAGGCAGGGTCTAAGGGTGCAGAGGGCTCATCATACCTCTGTAACTGACAGCATCTGTGACCTAGGAGGTGCCATCCGTAATTACACTGAGGTCATGGCTAGATGGTGGGGTGAGACATTCAATTTCATCCACAATGTCATGTCCATGTGTCAGGACATGGTGGGACAGTTGCAATGGCCACATGGACGTATGCCAGCAACACCAGCAGCTGGAGGTCGCAGTGGACATCCAACCAATCACAGCTACTCCCGTAGTGGCAATACCAGCCCCAGCACTGTGGGGGGCTATCCACAGGCCATCATAGCAGACCATGTGCACATGGCCCTGGCCAGTCCCAGGAGGGACCTGGATCCAGTGGACATCTGTCAAACTCGGGGGACAGTACTTGGTCTGGCTTTGTACCTGATACTGCCTGTAGCACCCCTGCAAGGCACAGGTCCCATGTCTGTGGCCAGAGATGGTGAACTGCAAACCCTGCCAGGTACATTCTGCAGCTGTCTCACAATTCCCTGTATAGGGCAGCCACATGGAGGAACTGTGTGCATGCAGACACACACACATAAACAACGAACCTAGGGCAACCACATACCTGCATACACATCACCAGTGGCCCATAACAGTACTCAGCCCCCTCACACACACACACACACACACACACACACACACACACACACACACACACACACACACACATGTTGTCAATTGTATGGCTCAGCCTAGGCCTCTGGCAAACCAACAGCACACCCTGTGCATATGATGATACCTGTGCCACTCCCTGACATCCGTAACATCGATGCAGGGACAGGCTAACATGGTGCTGATGCACAGGGTGACTGTACAACAGTGTAGTAATGGAATGATGTGCAGCATGTTGTCAGCAGTAAAGTGAAATGCTAATATCTTGAAAGGTGTAGCTGTGCAGCCATGATGCATCATAGCTGTAATTAACAATGTTGTATTGTTGTCACCAGTATCTATTCTGATTGTGTTGTGTCTGTCCATGTGCCACATGGCTGATGGGTGTAGTGGTGCAAGCAGGTCTTCTACATTGGACACCAGTAAGTGTAGTGGGTAGTACACATGCCATGGCTGGGTACAACACACAGTGCCTTTGGTATGGATGCAGTACAGGTACAAGACTGTACACATGGAGGTATGTCCCAGTGCAGGTAACACATCTGTTGCACATGTAATCCCACCAAGACAGGATAGGCACAACCACACAGTGCTATATATGCAGTCTGCAATGTGGATGACACTGAACATGCTAAAAGCAGGGTGTATGTCCCTCTCCCCACTCTACTGCAATCCTCACCTAAGTAACATGTGTGTGCCAATGCCAGTGGCATAGCCCTACCCTTAGGAGGGTGTGAGGTGCTCAACTACTGTGAATGGTGTAAACAACAATTAACAACCTGATTACATACACTGTACAGTATTACAGACAGCTATGTGAGGGGATAGATGCAACAGTAACTGCAATAATGGCAGTTGTGTCCACAACAGCCACACACAATGAGTTATAGCAACCCCAGTTGTGCTGCACACCTCAACAGTGTGGAGGAGGGCATTGAGATATCTATGACCTGTGAAGGACTGTATGTCCATAGGATGGCACCTGTGGAATGTTGGCATATGCCAAGCAGTCCTGGTGAAAGCATATTCTGTGAACGGAGGTAGATCCCTTCACAACTACACACAGTCCTACATGTGGGATGGTACAAAAGCCTGCTATGATCTACATAGGCACCTCCTAACCCTCATCTACACCTGTCATGATTGGGTAAAGGAGGCATACCAGGTTCAGGTTGTATTCTCTGCCTTTGCCAAGTCCAACATTGGTGGGGTCCTGTGTGTTGAGATTACCAGTGACATTAGCCATGGGTTCATTGTTGATATGTTCCATGTCCCTGCAGACCAGGGCCATCAGGCTACTGAGTAGTAGTTCCCAGCTGATGTGGTGGATTTGTGTTTGTCCCTGCCAACATTGGTGAATCCATTGTCAGGTGTAGGGCTATTGGATCATATGAGGGATCCCAGATACTTACTGCATCTGCCCAGGGGGTTTCCCCAAGAATGACACATCACTTGACTGTACTGCATGATATGTTAGTAATGCCAGACTTACATCCTACAGGTGGGATGGAGTACTGTTAACATGTACTGCCCTTGCTGTGTAGGGTCCTGCTTATGGGATCTGCTAAGGTTGGTATTGTATTGCCGGCCAGATGTGTTTGGCTGGGGAGGGATATCTATCCATGCCAGATGTATGTTGTTTGGGTCTCTCAAACCCATCAATGGTGTATGTCGACATATATGTTGTGGTTACTTTCCCAGTTCCATCTACAGATGTATGTCCATATATACCTATATTGATATATATGTGTTCACCTTTGACAGGGAGACAATCATTCCTTTGAATGGCCCTTTCTGCAAACTGAAAGGACTAACCCATCATTTCTTACTGCACCACACTTAAAAACACTGCAGTTGTAAAGGCACCTTCGCTGAATCTCGAACTGCAAATTGGAATACATATCGTAATGCCAGGGGGCATGCCTCCCTGCACCCCCCTCTGGGGGGCTGGGCCCCCCACAACCTCCCTACTGTGATATACTAACTCCTAGTTTGCACTTCAGTGGGGATAGGCAATTATTCCCCATCCCCACTATAGTGGCATCCGCAACCAAATTGCCTAATCTGCAATGAGCGAATGCATAGTGACATTCGCTCATTGCACATTCGATGCATGTATTGCAAGATTGTGCAATGTTGAGAATGTACTTTTGGATTTCCAGCTTTCGGGCGCATAGATTTCTCCCTTTGAAATGTGAGACATATATATGTTGACATATATGCATACCTAGTGCTGTATATATGTGGACATGTGGATATATACATATATATCTATGGATGTATGCGTATCTATGTATATATATATATATATATATATATATATATATATATATATATATATATATATATATATATATATATATATATATATATATATATATATATATATATATATATATATATATATATATATATATATATATATATATATATTTCTATACCTATATCTACATATATAGATATGTTATATCCATTTAAAGATGAATATATATATATATATATATATATATATATATATATATATATATATATATATATATATATATATATATATATATATATACACAAATACATCTACATGGTGGAATACATTCCCTGTAGTGTTGTATACCTGGGCTGGATGATATGCATGTGAAAACATCATGATTATGTATATCTACCATGGCTTAGTGGTAAATCACTTTGTGTATGGTGTGTAGGGTCCTGGTTTTGAACCTTGCAGGAACTATTTATTTTGTTGCTGGGCAGAACACACAAACCCGCTTACAACGGCTTTAAGGTGCCTTAATCACACTCTATCCAATGAGCTGTATTCTGCCCATTAACAAAATAAACAGCTCTTGCAAGGCACAAATCAAGGACCCTGCACACCCCAGACAAAGTGATATACCACTAAGCCATGACAGATACACAGATATTCAATGTTTCAGAAACATATCAGCGAGTCCTGTCATGCAACAGTACAGAGAATATATGCCAACATCTAGATGTCTGCGTGTGTAAGTATATTGCAAGCTTAACAGATACAACATATCCCTATATGTATAGATATACATATATATAAATATATATGTTGTTTTACTAACTCTATATACATATATATCACTATCTATGCACATATACTTATATATCTGTTAGCAGATAAATATATCTATGTAGGTATATATGGCCATACATCTGTAGATAGCAATTGCAGATTAACAAATACACCTATGTCCACATGCACCGTTAATGGGGTTGAGAGGCCCCACAAACTATATGTCTTGTACGAATATGTTGTTAGAGGTAAATCCCCAATCCATCTGCCAAACATCAAATCTAGTTCCTGCTCACAGTGACTGCAAAGGCCCAACACCACCATGATATTCCTAGGTATTGGAGTGTGTTTCCATACAATTGACTATGGGAATGTTACCACAGTTGTTCCACATGCAATCAGCTAGGGGAGGGCTGCAATTCATGCAGAGGCCATCAGCTGATCATGAGCATCATGTAAAATACACATGCTGCTGCCTAAGCAAGGCAGGTGTGAGTCTCCACATCCACCAGAGAGGGAGTGGGGGAGGCAGACAGAGGAAGATACATGTCAGGGAAGGTAAAACTGAAGCATGTTTGTGTCACACACCTACCAGCACAGGGTATCAAACCCCCAACAACTTTGTAGTGCTATCACAGTTCAATGCAGTTATTGGATGCACCACATGGATTACCTGATGTGGATCACTCAGAACATATATGTGAGAGGGAGTGACATCTGCAACAGGGATACGGTAGATATACATTAGGTGTCGTACATGTGCCTGTCTGCATAAACAGGTGCCAGCATCAACACAGGCACACTCACACAGGGATGCACACACATTGACACACTTGGCAGGACCAGGAGTGCAACTCATCAGTAGTGGGATTGCCACAACACATCAATGTGCAGGTATCACATGCACCACATGGGTCATACGGAGGCCGTATGGGCAAAGAGTATGAGGAGATGTCAGACAGCATGCTTCAGTATGTCCTGGGGGGTTGTAGTGAGTGTGGATGTGGAAATACGCACCATACAACACACACACACACACATGAACACACAGGGTGTCAGTTCTGACATGCATGGGTGCCTGTCTACACAGGTGTGTGGTGGTCAACTGTGCCAGCAGGCTGTACAAGGGTAGACAATGGGTATGCCATGGCATCAGGCCACATGATAATGTCTGCATTGTGGCTCAGGCCTGTAGTTACTGCATTTGCCCACACAGGTGGGTATTGCATCCCCCATCCAGTCAGCTGGGTGACTATTGTGTCTGGCCCATGCTGTGAGCACAGATTATCATCAGATGTGCTAGTCTTGCCCACCTGTGGCAGGAACTGGTAATGGGCAGCAGGTTTACCCTTCACCTACATTGATAGCATGCCAACTGCATTCCCTGATGTCAGTGTCATCTGTCCATACAGGGCATGTTGTCAGGCATGGTATGTCCATTGTGAGTCACATGTGAAAGTCCCACAGGTGGTGCAGGTGTCCATTGGGGAACATGGTGGAGGTGCACTGTCTGCATGTACGTGCATATTGGACAGATGGGCAGGGTGACATGCCCTCTGTAGCCCACTGCTATCACTATCAGTGGCCAATATGAAGTGTACTAACCACATATTGGCTGTTGCCTAGGCATGTGTGTGCGTATGACACATGGGTTGAGTGTGTGCCCTGGGTAATAGTGGGGTTGCTAATTTGGATTGGCTGGCCTTGATATCACATGTATGGGTATGGCTTTGCACCCCAGCCTCCCAGCTAATTTACATATGTTATCCCTGTATGGTTGACATTGTGATATATAGTAAGGCCACCATAAAAGTTATGAGCAAACCCCCCTCCACATTGGCCACAGGTGTCACACACTCACTTCTACACAGGATACGAGTTACACACACAGACACACCTCTCATGTCTGGGAGTTGAACCCCTACTTAACTAGTTTATTACACTACAACATTATACAGTTATAGTACGCACCACAGACATTACTGGAGTACTTCTTCCCCAAAGGTGTATTTCACAGTGACTGACATCAGCAGGATTACCAAAGTAGGGCATTTCACCTGTACTGCGAGTGACTAGTCTAAAAATGCATTGCTCCCTACACACAGTGAGACACACACAAAACATCCACCACTGTCACGTGTGGGTATAGAACCCCAGATGAAGGCCTATATCACACTGCAGCATGGAGCAGTTATAGGTCACACCACAGGGATTACAGAGAACATTCTCTCCAAAGTTGTATTTCACAATGAATGACATCAGCAGGATTGGCAAAATAGGGCATTTGAATTGTACTGCAAGTGAGCAGCCGATGATGCATTGCTCCATACATGGCCGGCCTTAGGCATAGGCATAGGCGAACTAGGCGGCCGCCTAGGGCGCCGTACAGGCTGGCCTTGTAAAGGGCGCCTTATGTAGTTATTTATTTATTTTAATTAATATAAAGTTTGCGCTCTTCTTGGTGCTGGAACCAGAGGGTGGAGGGTGGGGGAGGGAACGCGAGCACCCTCCCACTTACAGCTGAGGGTTGGCTAGGAGGCTAAAAAAACAAAACAAAAACTTTAGTTGGCGGTGAGAGAGTCTTCTCCTTTAAGAAGAAACTTGTGTGCGTCATGACGCCAATGTCAACTAAATGCATTCTGCAGTTCAAGCGACGTGCATTTGACACACACAACGTTGTGTTCTTTTTAATGGGTACGTTATGTTTTATTATTTTATGGTATGTTGCTGGCTACTTTATACCTGACTGAGTGCAAGATGTGTTGAGCGGAGGAGTCGAATGCTGGATATTGAATACATTTAAATGGAAGTAGGTGGCAATGGAAAAACTTTGGTTTATAATGAAAGTTTCAGCATCAGGGCCCAATGTGTGAGCATGTTTATGCATGAGCAGTTACGGCTTAGATTTAGAGTTATGACTAGAGGAGGAGATAGCTTTAATGTTATTTATGCAGGTGTCCATGGGTTAGGGTTAGAGTACGGCTTAGGAAAGGAGATCATTTTAAATTTATGCTTGTCTGTGTTATGTTGCGTGCCTGTGTACATTGTGTAGTTGTACAGTTAATGTTTAAGTTGCTGACCTAATGTGTGGAGTTGGGGTTAGGGCCAATGGGAGGGATAGGATTAGCACACTTCGATGTGGTGGTACAGGGCAATAGTGTTGCAAGACTCTTTCATGGAACTCATTCTATGTTACAAGTACATAAAGGATATCAAAAATTATACCTCTGTATTATATTAACTATCTGAAATGTATACTTGTAATTGGCTTACAATGCAAGCCAGTGAGAAGTTATCTTTTTATAACTCTCTTGAAATACTATAAATCCTGCTAAATAACCAGAAAGAAATACAATTGTCACACTGGTAAAAAAAGTGAAACATAAAGCTTAAAAACATTTCCTTTTCTTATACACCCTTAACATCAAATGTAATGCTCCCATCTTAACATTACAGCTACAGACTGAAGCCCAAATGAGAGCTGTAGCTCTCTCCCTGATCTGACACCCCTCAAACACTAAGCTGAGGAATAAAAAATGTTTATTCTCTCATCTGGTTCTCCTCCCTTCTCTCCTAAGGGGCAGCATTATGTCCATCCTTAATGTTTGCATACACAACAAAAGTTTTCTGTTGAAAAATGTTGCAAAATTCTTGCTCCATTTGATAAACTTAGTCCACATTACAGTAACTTCATTTTCATTGCAGACTATTTCTGTGAATTCTGAGGCTGGCGTATTCCGGAGTTCATTCAGCTGCACTAAGCTGAACTACCATTTTTTCTAAATAGGGAAGCATTATATTTTTGTATAAAGCTTGAAAAGGAAGGATGAGATTTTTGCAGATAACACACAAATACAGTTTTGTAAATTTATTATATAGAATGTATAGGTTTCAAATGACAGGCAACTATGGCTATTTGAGTTATAATCGAGGGGTGGTTGTAATTTTTATGAGTGGGTCCATGAAAGTCCAGTCTGACAAGATAGACCAGGGAGAATTTAAGCCTACCCATCTGATTATCTAGGTTTACCTTGGAATTGACAAGGGTACTACTCCATTTGACATGTAGAAGGTTGTTCCAGAGGTGAAGAATACATTCCTGCAGATCACACATTGTTTCATAACTCTCACTGAACAGAATTTGGAATTCAAGCTTGCTTGTTAACAGAACTAGCTTGAATTCAAAATGCAATTCAGTGAGTTATGAAACTAATCTTTAGCAGTACTGACTGACTGCATTCTTTAACTTTAACTTGCTCTTCCCCTCCTTATTTTTGGCTTTGTCCGGAATTCTAAGCAAAGAAGTTGAGATGCTTGCAATTGTGCCTACTCTTTTGTGGTCGAAGGTTAAGTGGCTGGAAAACCTGGAAAAGGGGGGTATGATCTTGGAATTCAGAGTTTTCTGTGAGACATGGGATGCGCCAAGACTAACCTGGGTGAGATTGCAGTACCAGATAATGTTTGTACACATGATGTTTAAGTGAAAGATACATGTTGAGATTTTACATTTTAATTTTGTACTCTGCTAGTTAAGTTTGTTGACTGTAATGGGTAGTCCGTATATGTTGTATTCTAGGGAGATGCTGTGTTTGTTTTACTAGTTTTAGTACATTGGCCGAAAGGAGCCATATTTCATTTGAAAGCACTTCACAAGAGTGGTCACTAGTCCAGGAAAATTGGTTAAGTATTGGAGACCCCCCCCCCTCCAACACACACTTTTACCTTTTTGTTAATTTTATGTTGCTGACACTGTTTAATGTTTATAGCATGTTGTAATTTTGATCTCAGACTTGCTGTGGTGATAACTGTCTTTCTAATGATGGAAGCATGTTTTTGTCTTTAAAGTATTTGACTTATTTATTGGGAAGTAAATACTTTGGGAAGAAATAGCCAGGGAATTGTTATGGCTAGGCTTGTATAGGCCCTAGGGCCGATAGCCTAGTACCAACCTATGAACATCATTTAGGCCATTGGAATGGCTAGGCTTACTACAGTTTTGGTCTAGGGGCTAGCAATGCATTTGGGTGGCAGGTCTATTTATGACCGAGGTGTGTGAAGGAAAGCTATTGATATTTTTCTACCATTTACCCAGGATGGTTTGTTATTATGGATTTTGTTTTCCTACTTTTACAAATAAAGACATGCTTCTGAAGCATTTCTCCCCGGGCCTCCGTTGAAAACAGGATCTGTGGAACCTAGTCGGACTTTCCCGGTCAACAAATGTTAAAAATAAAAAAAAAAAAAATATCCAGTGAAAGGCAAACTGTTATACTTTACTGTAAGAGCTTTTGCATTAATACCTGCAGTTTCAGTTGTTCAACAGTGTAAGTTGCATATTTTTAAATAGGTCGTTTATATTGGAAAAATCTGTTCACGTTAGCAAGAAATTCTCTTAGAAATGTAAACAAGCGGACTTGCAGGCAAAAAGTGCTGAAGTACCATTCTGCTTTGTTGCTAGGGTTTGCCAGTCCATGCCCTAAAACATTACCTATGTGTTTATTAGCTAGGAGCACACTTGTTTTTGCTCCCTGATGGCTCTTGTACAGCTATTCTATTGAGGCAGTGTAGTTCTTGCTTATGTGTTTGCGTGTGCAAGCTCCAGTACAAGTAATATTTGCTGTTTATTGTGGGGAGTTTGGAGAACAAACGCTTTACTGCAATTAGAAGTTTATATGAAGGAAACTGATAATTTTCCGGAGTTCATTTGCCGGCTTTACCATAGCTTACAGAAATTTTAATATAGCTCGGGGAAAGGGTGGGCTTAAAGTTACATATGGCAAATGTTCAGTTTTCCCTGGTGTTGTGGGACATGTTTGAAAGTTTGTGAACTGACACTTTGCAGGTCTTGTAATCGGCTGATTGGAGTTGGGACTGTTCCCCCCACTCCCCAAACTGTGTTGAGCATTGCAGCCTTTGTAGAGATGCATGGTCACCCTGTGCCTTCCCATTGAGACTGATTACAAGATGACTGTCGGCATTGAGGTGCTTGTCTTTTGCATCACCCCCATCCCTTCTACTGATATTTGTAGTTTGGCAGTACTGTGTTTTTTCACTGTTACGGTGTCATCTTAAACATAAAAGAGGTGTAAAAGGAATATTCAGGATCAGTGCTATTTAAGTTACTGTTTTTCTACTACTTAGTTTAAAGTTAATGACCATACTTTAAAATACACTATTAATGTTTTATCACAACAGTAAGTTCACAGGCATTGAGCTCTCTTCTAGTTTTGGTAATCTTTAAATGCGAGATCTGAAATTTCATCGTTGTACAGATAAGGCTTCAGAGAAGATCTGTGAGATTACTTCATTATTGCATTATAGATGTGAGATTAAATGTTAAAATTTTCCCATACTGGTCGTAGGTCTTTCTGTACCATGTTATGAATGTTATGACTTAATTTAGCAAACCCTCTGAAATACAAGTAGTGTGAATATTGCCATGTTGTTGTCCATAACTGTCTCAAATCTGCTTGTATTGTTTTCTTGTAAAGCACAGTTTTTAAGAGCATAAATATTGGTAAGTAAAATGTTAATTTTCATCAGTTAGGCTCAGGAATTTCAGATTACTTATTTTTTGGTGTAATTTGTATTTTATGGGCACTTTTTTGAAGTTTGTGGGCCATTTGTTCTCTTAATGGTTATTAGTGATGTTGAGTCGTTGTAAGTAATAGTAACATTTGGTCATATGTAGTGTAGTGTGGAGGAGGTGCCTTGCCCATTATTTTTTATTAAAATGCTTTGCAGTGTGTTTTGAAGTTTGTACCTTTTTAAAATTCTGTGTGCCTTGGTTTATATTCCACTTGTTTTGATATTGTATGCCAGTAGTAGCTGTATTGGCAGCAGAATCTGTTTTAAGAATACAGTAAGGTCACGGATGTACCTTGAAGGGAAGGTATTGAGTTGCTCAAAACCTGACATTTTTTGGTGGGCAGGTTAGTGTAGAAAAGTGAGGGTATCTCTCTTCGCCTCCTAGTATGGTGTGTGTATGTGTGTTATTTAAATTATTATTCTGTGTAGCGTGTGACCCTTTCCAGAGAGATTTTTGAAGAAAAGTGAATTTGTTTGTACCTCTGCACCTGTTGGATGTTCCTTATTTTGTATTACTGAATTAGTTTATCATTTGAGAAATAGGTATAGGTTTTCATTAAGGTGTGAAACACACAGTTGGAGAGATTACCACACTGCCTCAGTGTGCTTTACTCTTATGTTATTTAATTGATAGGGGTGCATTATGCATTTAAAGCTGGCAAGTGGAGTATGCAGGTTTGGAATGAACTGAGAGAGGGATCTGAAACTGTATGGAGGTATGCTCTTTCTGATAATTTTTGAGTGATAAAGGGAAGCTTGTCTCCATAATAAGCTTGAGTATCAAGGTTCCCAGTGTTGTTTTGTGTGTTATGGGCAGCCATTGACTTTTGCTAATGTTGGACAATTATGTTCCCTGTTTGGAAAGATGATAATGAACCTGTGAATAATATTAGAGGTGGAATGTAGGGATGCTATTTATTTTTTGAGGCAGATGTGATAAGTGAGAGTCAATATTCCACCTAGGGGAGAAAGGCAGCCCTAGTTGTGGGACAGAGTAAGTGGGAAAAGTTTCTGGTTCAGAAGGGAGTTTAACTTTTGTGATCTGATTAAGACTTTGGATGTTAAGTAAAGGGCCAAGCTAGATGCAAAGATTTCGGCACTGAATGAGAGTTTCAAGTGTGTCATTTTGGTTATGGGAAATGAACCAGGTGGTGATAGCATGGTTGGGCAGCATTTCTGGAGTACAGAAGAGCGCTGTGTTAGTTTTTTTTTAACTTTAATAGTTAAGGTGTGTGAGACTAGCCAGGTACATACTTTATTATGTTAGCTAGTGATATTCCTGATTTGAAGACTGTTCTTCATTTATAAAGTGATCATTATCTGTACTTTTTTCCTAGCCTCCACCGCATCACCATTTCCTCCATAACTACTCATCTTTTCTGTCCTCAGCTGTAATTTTTCAATCTTACTATATGCATAGCTTCCTGGGTTTCTCTCCCTGCCTCTCCATTTTATCTCCCACTGCTTTATTTTTTTCTAGGAGCTTGTGCTAAGATGCAAAAGATTTCTCACAGAAGCTGTTGCTGCCATTTGTATTAAGTTATTAGGTTGACAAAGATTACACCAGTTAGGAGCCCTTTATCCCTTACTCAGTCAAAATCTTTAACTATATCATGTACATTTTTATATTATGTAATTAAAAAAAATCTAATTCCCCCATGTAAAATACTAACATGTGATGCAAGATCTGCAGGCCACAGGATCAAACCTCAATCCATGCCTTTTTAATAGATGCTTTAATTACTTTCATCCATTTTGTTGCTTTATTTTTTGCCCAGGTTTTGCGTTTTTTTATTTTTGCTTTGCATACTTTTGAGTTTCTAGGTTGCCTCCCTCTTAAACCTCCTATTTTTGCATTAAAGCCAATGTCACACCTGACAATGAACTGTTGAATTATTTTTTAGTCAATGTTAATAAATAGTTTATCCAATGTTACAACTGAAAATGAACTGTTCAATTGTTTTTCACAGTCAATATCAATAATTTATTGAACTTGTATTTTTATCTTTATTACTCTATCACTCATTCCAAGATACTGAAACCTGCACTTAATTTTACCTGTAGGCTTATTTGTGGGTGTTATAGCTTTTGCCTAAAATAGACCATGCAGGTCAAAAATGGTACTTTTTTCCAACTTAACAGAAGTAAAAGGAGGTGCAGAGCCAGGACTTTTTTGTGCAAAACAGGGTCCTTTGAGGCTACAACCCTCCATGTGAGTAATAGCAGACTTACCTCTGCATAAAACATAGATGTTGACAAATGTCCATAAGCAACCCTCAGACTGCACTTGCAATTTAACTACACTACAAGGTATCTGTTACAGTATGATTTTTCATGCATTTAAAAATTGAAAACTGGAGTGCTTTTGGTGGGAGTGACCCATATGTGGGTGTGGCTCAAATAGGGGTGTTCCTTAAGTATGGTGTGGGTGGGGCTTAAGGGGCGCCACAGCAGTACTTCGTCTAGGGTGCCGTTTCAGCTAAGGCCGGCCCTGGCTCCATACACTGACATTGAAACACATGCAAAACATCCAGAACTGCCATGGGGTGGTGATGGAACCCTACCACAGTTCTAAATCACACTACAGCAGTACACAGTTACAGGACGCGCTACAGACATTACTGGGCTATGACTTTCCCAGAAGTATATTTCTAGGTGAGTGACATCAGCAGACTTGCCAACATTGGGTATATGAATTCTAAGGAGTGTGTGTGATCTAAAAAAGCATTGTTTGTCACTCAGTCATTAACAGACAGAGACACAATTGCCAGGTCTGGGGTTAGAATATCTACTGAATTACTTTATCACACTACAGCAGTACGCAGTTACAAGATGCGCTACGGAGATTACTGGGCTATGATTTCCCCAGAGGTGTATTTCTAGGTGAGTGACATCAGCAGCCTTGCCAAAGTTGAGTAAATGTATTGTACGGGGTATGAGTGGCCTAAAAAGCATTGCTCTCTACTCAGTCAGACACACACACACACACACATTGGCCAGGTCTGGGGTTAGAACACCTACCTAACTACTTTAGCACACTACAGCAGTGTGCAGTTACAAGACACGCTACAGAGATTACTGAGCTATGATTTCCCCAGAGGTGTATTTCTAGGTGAGTGACATCAGCAGCCTTGCCAAAGTTGAGTATGTGTATTGTACAGGGTGTGAGTGGCCTAAAAAGGCATTCCTCTCTACTCAGTCAGACACACACACACACACACACACACACACACACACACACACACACACACACACACACACACACACACACACACACACTTGTTAGGTCTGGGGTTAGAACACCTACCTAACTACTTTATCAGACTATAGCAGTGTGCAGTTTCAGGACATGCTATGGAGATTACTGGGCTATGGTTTCCCCAGAGGTGTATTTCTAAGTGAGTGACATCAGCAGTCTAGCCAAAGTTGAGTATATGTATTGTATGGGGTGTGAGTGGCCTAAAAAGCATTGCTCTCTTCTCAGTCAGACACACACACACAAGCCAGGTCTGGGGTTAGAACACCTACCTATTTTATCACACTACAGCAGTACGCTGTTACAGGACACACTATGGAGATTACTGGGCTATAATTTCCCCAGAGGTGTATTTCTAGGTAAGTGACATCAGCAGCCTTGCCAAAGTTGTGTATATGAACTGTACAGAGTGTGAGTAGCCTAAAAATCATTTCTCTCTACACAGTCAGAGACTGAGAGATACGAACACAAACACACACTCACACAGTTGCCAAGTCTGGGGTTAGGACTACTACCTAACTAGTTTATCAGTACAGCAGTACGCAGTTACGGGATGTGCCATGGGGATTACTGAGCTACAGCTCTCCCAAAGGTGTATTTCACATTGGATGACCTCAGCAGGCTTGTCATGATACTGCTATGGGGAGGGCAGTGTGTGCATGGGCCGTAAACCATCCATGTAGGGGTTGACATGCCACATGCGGGCACACATGGGGTCATATGCCACAGGTACGTGTATATAGCTACTAGGTGACTACTTCCTTGTACAGTCATGTTGCACAGCTGGCAAGTGCAACACGCCGTCATGCTTACAGATACTGGTGGCTAGTATCTGCAGTGAGTGACACCTGCACCTCATGTGTTTGGGGCCCTTTGGCTGTGTGCTGGGTGGGACAGGCCCAGACGGCTCCTTGTCATGGTCACCCTCTTCACCACATCTATGTCTGTCTACCTTTGGCTTATTATAGTGTTGTCCTTACACATATGTCTGTATTCCTATCCACTGTGTGTGCAAGGCAGGAGTGGTGCATACTGACATGTGTCTGCACTAAGAACTGCAACTGCCAGATATGTCTGTTCCACTGGTGTTTGCTGACATGGCCTTCATGTGTTTAAGTGTGTGAGCATGCCCAGTATGGCCATTTATATTGCATGTGTGGATCAAGGGTGTACTGCGGTGCTGACCTTTGTGTTGTACACTGACAGGTAGCATGATGTGTCTGCGAGGTATCCATCAGTCATTTGGCATTGACTGTTGCTACATTTCTGCATAGCGGGGGGGGCACTTGACTGTCTCTACGTTTCTACACAGGGGTGGGGGGGCACACTTGACTGTTACTATAAGTTTACATAGGATAGTGGGGCACACCTTACACTTTTACACATTTGCTAGGACTGTACTGGTACATCGGGTACACCATTTCAGTCTGTAGTCTTACCTATTGTGCTGGCTAGAGGCATACCAGTGTACTACAGATCTTAGCTTTCACTACCTACATATTAGTTTCTGACTTCCTAGCGTTCACAACTTACATCCAACTGGCTGGCCTGCTATAGTCTGTCTGTGTAGGCCTGGGATAGGGGTTACCCATGGGGCTCATTCAGAGGCTATAGTACAGTATTTGTTTGTGTTTGTCTACACCTATCCTGCTGGCTGTGACTGTTGTTGGGTATGTGCCGCCCCAACTGCCATGTGTGAGTCACTTACCTTGTGGGTGTCCCAGTACTGAGGGTGGTGCTGCAGGGCTGCCTATGTTGGATGCACATAGTACACTCCCTATACATGGTTGAGCACAGGTGGTGTCATGTTTGGCATACCTTTTACTGCATGTGCGAGTCGGAGAGAGGTGTCATTCCCTGGGTCCCTACTGTGTCAGTGCATGTGCTATGCGTTGCCTCTTTGCCAAGGCCAAGGCATACTGGGCATGCCTCCTTCTGCCTACTGGGGCAGGCTCAGGTTGTTCTTCCTCTGAGTTACTCTGCACCTGTGCAGACCTTGGCACTATTGGGGGGCTGTGTGGCCCTGCCCCATGCTGTTCCTGCTGCAGCTGTTTCCGCAAGATCATAATGTGTAGCATGGTGCATACAAGGACAATTTGGATACATGTAGTTGGTGAGTACTGCAAGGCTCCACCGGATGTGTCCAGGCACCGGAACCGTTACTTGAGCATCACAAACACACACTCTATTACGATTCGTGTTTGTGTGTATGGCTCATTATGGAGTTCTTGTTCGGGTGTGTGTGCATTTCTGATGGGTGTCATCAGCCATGGTTCCAGTGTGTAACAGCATCCCCCACTAGGTGACCGTGTTGGATGTCCCCATTGGCAAATGTCTGGTACAGCTGCCTCAGATGCCAGATGTGGGAATTATAGTAGCTTCCAGGGCAGACAGCACACACATTCATTATTATGCACTGGGCATTGCACACAACCTGGCAGTTGATGGAGGGGAAGCCCTTGCAGTTGATTTAGACCCTACCCTGCTCACCTAGTGGTGCTTTAATGCGTATGTGCGTGCAGTCTATTGCATCCACTACCTCAGGGTATTCTGCTATTTGGTGGAAGAGACGCATATTGCTAGCCAACGCCTCACAGGTGATGGGGAAATATACGTGCTCACTGACATGTGCTGACATGGCATCCAGGAACTGGTGGAGTACCCTTGATGCTGATGCCTGTGAAATCCCCATCATATCCCCAGTTGGCCTTTGGAAGGCACCTGTAGCTAGTATTCTTAGGCATACACATACCTTGGTATCCACTGGGATGGGTTCCCCTCTGTTAGTCCTGTGTGTCAGGTGTGTGGCTGGCACAGCTCAACAATTTGCTGTAGGAGGTCCATGTCGACCCTATAGTGCTACACTATCTCCAGCTCATGTAGCCCTTGGTAGGTTACTCTGGGTCTGTACACTCTTCTCCGTCTCCTCACTGTGGGTTGCTCAGCAGCATTCACATCCAAACTACCCCCAGCCTCTTGCACATGCTGGTTTATGATAGCGAAAGCAGCCCCTAACATTTTTTCTCTTGCTTTCGTTTTGTAAAATGTACCCATCTGTATACACCGGTGGTGCAGAGTTTTTCGGAAAAACAAAGGGGAAAGATGTTTGCATAGTTTATAGTGGTGTGCTGGGCTGGGCTGGTTTGCTGCCTATGTAATTGGCTGATTCTGATACATTTCACCTATCAGCTAAGCTAGTTCTCCTTGATTACCTTCCTACTGCTGTTTTCCCTTTCCATTGCCTCCCTGTTTAGGCCCATGTGCACGCCGCACAAACGGAGTGCTGATGTGCACAGAGCTGCTTTTTCCTGGTTTAACGTCCTTTTTCTTCCTGTAAAATCTGGTGCATGGCGCGCACACCTGCTTACACTTTGTAAAGAGTGTTAGGCAGGTTTAGACACACCCCTAGCTTAGCTGTGCTAAGCTAGGAGCAATCCTGAGCCACAGGTCTCCAATCCACTTACAGTATGCCTGACACCCCCCCATGATGTCACCTATATCCTAGTCTTGCACCCAGCTATTTATACTCTTACACTCTTGGGACCTGCCTCACATCCTGGGGAAATCTAGGATTCACTAACCTTTCCCTCATTTTCTTAGGATTGCCTGCTAATGCATAGCTACATGTCCCACACTGAGCCTCCCCCCTTAGCAACCATTACTCACTGGCCCGGTTGTCTTCTGCCTGCCATTGACTTGCATGGCAGAATACTGATTTTAGTTAGAATACTTATTTTAAGTTTATTATTTTCCCCTTGATCCTGGTTGCGCATCGCTGCCCTATACTAAAACAGGCGAGACTGGTGAAAAAAAATTAAAAGTTGTTTGTTTTTTTTAACAGTTTGCAATGCCAATGGCCTTCTACTTGGCCATTGGCATGCTTCCTCAATGATATGCAGCCTTTATTTGGAGCTGTCATAGCTCCATTTTCTAGATTGCTGAAATGTACTCTGTTGCTAACCAAGTACATTTCTGCACACTGCACTCATCCTGCACAGACAGCTGCCAGCTTCCTGGATCACATATTACCCTCATTTGCATTGTTTTCACCTGCAAATGAGGGTAATTTGCATACAGGAGATCAGTCCATGCAAGATTAGTCTAAGAGCTCACGTGCACGTCCCGAGAGCTCGTTCCTGGATCGCATGTCGGCCATATTGCCGAAAATAGGTCTTAGTCTACTCGTGCACGTTCTACAGGGCTTTGTAAATCCGGGGGATTATTTTTGTATTCCTGCACCCTTCACATGACCACTAGTTTGAGCTGCACTGTGCACTATTTGTCTGTGAATCCCAACGCAAGTGTAGTTATGGAAGATATTAGATTCAGTAGGAGATGTGTGAGGAATGCACCCTTATACTTAGAACACCAGTTTAGGACAACTATCTGTTTGCACTCTTCAAGTCACAGTTTCTTACATTTGAGAATGAATGTTCATAACAGTTTTAGAAGACCCAATAATATATCTACTATAAGGATTAACATTTATTTCTAATATTTCTTCCTTCATAATCATAATGCCAAGTATTTTAAAATCCAAATAACAAAATAAATGCATGAATGAATTGCTTTGATATTCAGGAAATGTTCTTGAAACCTTTTGTGTTCTTGCAAACATTCTGAAGAGCTGAAAAGCAAAATAATGTATAAAACCTGTTGTGAAGCTTAGTAGGTGAAAAACATAGCTTAAACTCTGTAGTTAATAAACACTGTTTTCTACATTTACATAATGCGATGATAAATATGTTACCATGTTTAAGATACAAGTTTTGCATTCGTTGTTAATGACCACTCTGTTGTATTTGATAAATAATATTATGGTAATGTACTTCAGGAGAAAGTAGGATGTAAAGTAAATGAGGAGACTTAAACTTGCTCATCTGCCTTCTATAAGAAACTGCTTCCATAAACCTCAATGTAGAGTATATATTATCACATTCTGCTTCAAGCGATTATACAAAGAAAATTATTATCTTATAAACCAAATTTATGAAACAACAGTAACTGTAAAAAGACATAAACAGAAAGCAATTATTAAATGGAAGAGGTCTCAATGACTCTATGACAAGCAATGCTTTTTTTTGCAATATAGCAACACATTGCAAGTGTGCAGTTGTTTCCTTGCCTTCTGTAAAGACAACAGATAACTGTCAGCCTTGAATGATTAAATCCCCAACTGATCAAAGTTATGAAGATTTTCCCCTCTTAAAACTGACCATCTGAGATAACCTTTCAACTTATATTCCTGCAAAACAGTCTGACAGGTGATATACTGTCCCAGCTCTGTGACTTAAGAATCAACTGAAAGAAGACATTCTTCTGCTCTTCTAATAAGCATCTGACATTTCATAAGACAGGTGCATTAGTAAATTGGTTTGATTGAGAAGGCTTTTTTTTTTCTAGGTCGGTGTTCTATTGATTTCATAAGCATCTTAATGAAACTTGTTAATGTATCTTAACAATTACACTATAGAACTATTACTTCTAAACCTGGTCCTTCATGTGGACAATTTTGCATTTATGAAACTATAAATTTACAACTATGACAAGAATAATATTTAGACAATGATGTTATTAAAAATAGAACACAGTTTAAAAAGTTTATAGTTTAAATATAACAATTCAAGTGTAAAAATCAGTCAATAACTACCTAAATAAATAAATAAAATAAAAAAAAATAATAATAATCCTGCTTTGTATTACTGGAACAATTTCAGTTATTCTAAAAATATTTTAATGTTTTTCCTGCAACAAATAATGCAGTTATAAATACAATACTGGACATTTAAATCAGAGTAATATATGCAGTTATTTTGCAATGTTTTTTATCGATTCCCTGCTGTATTATATTGAGCTAGTTAGTATTTTAAACCATTTTTACTTGCACATCCCATTGACCTCAGAGCCCTCTCATTGATGGAACTCACACCTTAATCATCCATTCATGCCTTGCCCATTTGCTGACACTTGATATGCACAATATCATTCTAGGTACGTACTTTGCAGGAAGTACTTGCATTTTAAATGCCAGTCTTTAGGAGGCCAGATAGGTGCGAAAACAAATGATCATGAGTTGTTATGATGTAGGAGCTCAGCTTTTTTCCATGCAACCTTACCTACTTCATGAGCTAAACAAATAATAAAAAGCAAGATGTGCCCATGTGCTGCCACATGCACTCTTGCAAACATGCAGGATGTGCCACATGCTGCCACATGCATTGCTGGAAACATGTGAGATATGCCTGATGTGCTTTTTCATGCAGCAGTGAAGACAAGCAAGATGTGTTCATCTGCTTCCACATACATTGCTAGAAACATGCCAGATGTGCCCAATGTGCTGCAACATGCACTGCTGAAAACAGGCAAGATTCGTCAGTTTGCTGCTACGTGCACTGCTGAATACATGCAAAATGTGACTATGTGCTATCACGTGCACTGCTGAAGAAATGCAAAATGTGACTGTGGGCTGCCACGTGCACTGCTGAAGACATACAAAATGTGACTGTGTGCTGTCATTTGCAGGAACACAAGCTGTTCTGACCACCAGATTGATCTGTTGTATTAGCCACCCAGACAATCCCTTAGTACAGCAAAGCTGGCCTCTGGCTTTCTAACTTTGTTCATAGGTTCACAGGTGTCTACTAGGCTAATGGCCCTGGAGCCTTTACAAGCCTAGCCCATAGGATTACCCTGGTATTGTGCCACCCGACCTTAGTTCCCAGTGCCTCTGTCAAGTAGAGCCACTGGAGTGATCCCTGGGGTGAATTTTCTATTCCCCATCCACTCATCAAGATTTCTCTTGAAGAGGGCTGCTTGACATGTATGGAAAGTCTATTCCATAGCATGGGCAGTCTCTGGGTTATGAACCTGTCCCTCCAGCTTGTTCTGTTGATTGTGGTAATGAGGTTGAGGTCTCTGGAGAGTGTAGTGCAGGGGGACTGGGATTTCTTTAGATGTAGCATTTCTAACAGAGCTGGGTCAGACATGGCTTTGTAAGTCAAGGAGAGATCGCCTGAGTGGGGAATGGTATCAAAGGCCTTGGCCAGATCAAGGTAGGCTGTATGAACCACCTTGCCTGCATCCACAGCTCTGGTGACTGACTCAAAAAAGTGGACCAGGTTGAGCAGGCATGATCTACTCTTCACAAAACCAAACTGTGTGGGATGTAGAGTTTGGAGGTTCCCTATATCTTTGTTTATTAGGTCCATGATGATGCGTTCCATAGCTTTGCATATCAGACTTGTCAGGCTAATGGGGCGATAGTTCCCAGGGTCTGTAGTTGCTCCTCCTTTGTGGATAGGGATGACTGTAGCAGTGTGCCATTTGGTAGGGACAAAGCCTGAGGTGAGGCTGTGATTGAACAGGGCACACAGGTGAGGTGCCAGTTTACTATGTAGTTCATGTAGAACACAGCCAGGGATATTGTCAGGTCCCATAGAAGCTGTATTATTGGCCTTGGACAGTGCTGTTTTAACCTGTGCAGTAGTAATACTGGGTGCCTGGCAATCTACTGATATTGTGATTGGCCCTTTGGTGGGGGAGAGAGGGGTAAGGTTGGCACTGAATCTGTCAGCCAGTATATTGGCAATATCTGTTGGCTTGGTATAGGAGGTGCCATTGTGCAACAGCTCTAAGCAAATCTGGGTATTGCCATGGAGATTCTTTACATAACTATAGAAGGCCTTGTGATTGTCTTTACTATCTGCTGCAATTCTGTTTTCATAGCTAGCTTTAGAGGATTTGATGAGGATTCTCAACTTTTTGTTGAGGCTGATAAGGGAGTTTTTCCAGTCTTGGGACTTCACCTTATTTCTCATCAGTTTCCTCCTTCTGTTGTAGAGCTTGTTTATGGCAGGGGACCACCAGACTGGCTTCTTTTTTTTGGAGGAGAGTGTCTTGGTTCTGTTGGGTATGCATATGTGAATGTGTTCGTACAGGGCATTAGTGTATGATTCAGCGGTCATGCAGCTGTTCTCCAATTGTATAGGTGCCGTGAAGTTAGCCACCTCTGTTTTTAGGAGGCCAAAGTTAGCTTTGGAGAAGTTTTTCATGGTAGTTACTTTTGCTGGGGTGGGGGTGGGGGGTGGGAAGAATGTGGATTTTCAAGGTGATTAGTTTGTGGTCGGATCTAACCAGGGAGGAGTTGACTATTGGTACAGAGCAATGGTCACTCATGTTAGTAATGACCAGGTCAAGGATGTTGCTACCTCTAGTGGGGGTAAGAATGAGCTGGTCCAGGGCATTGGAATTAATGAATTCCAGGAAACATTGGGCAAGTGTATTAGTACATGATTAGTTTTCCCAGTTAATGGAGGGGTATTTGAAGTTGTCCAGTGTGAGAGTGTTAGGTTGGACCCTAATATTCTCCAGGGTGCTTAGGAACGTGGAGTGTGAGTCTTGGGTCATGGTTGGGGACCTATAGCAGGCTACGACTTCAAACATAGGTTCACAGGTTCATAGGTGTTTACTAGGCTAATGACCACAAGGGCCTTTGTAAGCCTAGCCATGCATCCCAAATCTCTGACAAGTTCCAATACCCTTGATAAATATATACAGGGGCTTGGGAGATGAAATATTTACAAGCAGGGTCCCAAGAGATGAACCATTTACAGGTTGCCTCTGCCCCTTAGAGACACAGGTGCCAAACCAGTGATACATTTCCTGTTGCCCATCCGATTGTCCAAGTTACACTTGAATTGGGTTAGGGAGGAACTCTGCTTCACATGGATGGGGAGCCTGTTCCAGAGATGTTCCTGCTTGTGTAAGGAAGAAAGCACTAAATCAACATCTTGCTTTATCCCTTGCAATCTCGTTTGCAGTTTCCTTGGACTGTTTTACTGTTTTTCTGGTCTTTTGTAATGCTACACTTCTGTATTTGTTTCTAAGAATCCATTTTAATGAACACTCATGTCACTTATAGATGTTTTGGAAGAAACCATTTTAATGAACAATCTTTAAGTCAGTTACAGAAAATCAAATTAACATTTTTCAAAATGACTGTAAAATTGCTAAAAGCTGTTAATGGGATAGCAGCTGGTATATATATGCCTTACCCAATGTTAGCTGCACCTGTAGTATCTCTGATGTGTCATGTTGGGCTACCAGTCTGGAGGTATGTGTATCTTTTATGAATATGGAAACACCACTGCCTTTGTAGCTTCGGTCCAAGTTCTGGGGCCGAAAGGTATGGAATGAGTTATAGCCTGGTAGTGCAGGGGTGCCATCTGCTGCCTTGAACCAGGTCTCTGTTACAGCACAAATGATGTTCTCCATTTTAAGAAGTGCTTCGAGTGAGTGCATTTTGAGATTTAGACTTCTAGCAGCATGACCCTCAGATTGCATTTGTTTGTAGCTGTTACGGTGGTAATTTGGTCTTTGGAACACCACCTAAAAAAGGCACTTTTGGGGTGGCAAGAGTCTTGGCAAGTATCCGGAAGCCCAGGGGTGACAGATGCAGGCCATCTCTGGTAAAGCATATAGGTCTGTCAGTCATGTCATCCCAGGCAGACAGATACTGGATCCCATTAGAATGACACCAGAAACCTAGCCAGTTGTTGAAATCAATCATTTTCTGCTTGTACTGTGGTATCATTCTGGGTGTCTTCCATCAGTCCTTCTGCAGCCATACTTCTGTTCAAATTTAGGTTGCTGGTTATACAGAGAGGAGATCTCCTTCAGATCCATGGAGACTGTGACAAATTTATTTTCTTTATGTAACTACGGTCAATGTTTCTTCACAGCAGCAATACTTTTTAGTATACCATGAAGGTCAGCACAACATGTTCTGGGTCTGACAATTTAGTACAAAGGATTAACGGTACAACCTGCTAGCACGTTTTATTATGTTGTCATGAGTTTGATTCCCTTAGTCTTCACTTGCTTACCATAGTACTCTGAGCAAGTTCTTTAAGTAGTGCTTTAAAGTCCCATTAAAAAGAGGCACTTATATTTACTTGGGTAAAAAAAGAATATGTGCTCTTCTCTATAATGTATTTCATTAAGTAACTTAAAGCAGCCATATTGAATGCATTTTCCCAAGCCAAGCAACATATACAAAATATGAAACTACAACTATGCAAAGAATAAAAATTAGTGTTTTGCTGTACGCCATACCTCCACGGGGTTTACTGTTCAGTATCACCCATTACTTTAATATATTAATTCCATGGTCAGCTAACCACAGGGAAAACACAAAGGCACTGAAAAATAAAACTTCATCATATGCTATATTCTGACACTAGTCACAATACATTATTTATTGATTGATTGATGTTTTCTGACTGAGGTAGTGGATTGATTCATAGATAAGTACTAGGCTAGCTTCCTTTGTGGACCATTTTAAATCTAGCCAGTTTCCCATGGTGAGAATCAAACCTTGTACCTTTTTATCTATAAGGTAAACACCTTGATCATTATGCCAGTCCCAGCCCTCCTGATCCTCTATGGACCCCTTCCTGCCAAAGCTTGAAGTTACAAATAATCAGTGCAATAACACAGTAAACTTAAGCATTATGGAATTATTAAGTATGCAGTATATAATGGAAGGTAGTATTATTAAACTGGAATGTTTATAATACTTAAGTGAATGTGCTGAAATACACAGAATGGAATCACATTATGGATAGTGGGGCTAGCTGAGACAGTATATTACAAATGTTATGGATTGATATCACTGCTATTTACATTATATATACTATTTATATTTTTATAAATATCAACAAATATAAAAGTCATTTTGGATGCAGAAGCATGGACCGGCTAGCAAATGCAGGACTGGATAAAGTTCTTTGGGTAATTGTGCTTTGGTGGAAACAGGTGAGAACTGCTTTGCTAGGCAGGTGGCTGTAAAGTTTAGCTTTAAATTGACTGAGCAAGGAGCTTGGATAGATATTAGGTAGATGTGAGTTCCATAGCTTAAGGACGTAGGATAGAGAAGACTTGCTTAGAGTTGGCGTGTGAGCTGGGGTGTTTGGTGAACAATAGTAGCATTACTGGAATGGGAGGAAAGGAGGTAAGTAGTTGTAGGAATCCTAAGTCTGTATGAGAAGTGAAGCCACTGAGGGTCTTTCACAGTGTTATACATTACAGTACAGAGGAGAGGTACAGATCAGTCAAGGTTATGATGTCTTTGGTCCTTTGAATGGGATGTGCAGTGATCACATGGAGGGGAATGGAGTACGAAAGTACATATCAGATTTGATAATATTTGTAGGTCAGACAAGCCTTTCTTGGGTGAAGCCTAATATGATAAACTGCATCTGAATTGGAAGGACAATATTACTTTTCCAATTGTGGGTTCGTAAATAAAAAAATCAAGATATGCAATGGCAAATATTGACTGTGGTGCTGATTTTAGGTTTATTAGGTCAATGTGAGAGTGGCATCACTTCAAAAGGATCAGACTACCCTAGTCAACAAGCAGCCTATAACAGCAGATAGTGTCATCAAACATAGGATCATAGGAAGTTACTAGACTAATGGCCCTTTGGCCCTTACAAGCCTAGCCAAGTTCTTCCCTTATTTCCATGATAAGCACCTATTGCCCCTGTCCAACAAGGACACAGGTGGAACCCCCCCAGGGTGAATTTATGGTTACCCATCCAATCATCCAGATTGTGTTTGAAGAGGGCCAATGAGGTGCTCTGTTTGACATGAAGTGGGTGTCTGTTCCAAAGGTGTGGTAACCTCTAGGAGACAAATCTGTCCCTCCAGCAGTTCTATTAGTGTCACATACCAGGTTAAGATCTTTAGAATGCGTAACCTGTGTACCATTTGACTTGCTGATATGCATCATTTCCAATAAAGCAGATCAGAAATTGTCTTATATGCAAGGCAGAGATCGCCTCTGAGTAGTCTGTATGAAACAGAATAAAGTGACAGTAATTTCAGATGATCCACATAGGACAGATGCTGAAGACCTTGAATTTTCCTTGTGAGGAACCTTTGTGGTCTCTCCAATTGCTGCAGGTGCTAGGAAACGTACATACCAAAAGGGGCATTGTACTCCATTATTGGCCTGATGAGGGAAGAGTACAGGGAGGTTATAACTTCTTTTTTTCTGGAGGCAATGCCCTGACTTATGAGATGAGCAATATAGAATGCCCTTCTTACCACTGTAGAGACATGGTTATAAAAGGTAAGGTTGCTGTCAACCTGTGTGTCCAGGTCTCTCACCACTGAGTGCATACGTAGGGTGTTGCCATTGATGTGGTAGTTATCAGGAGCATCGCTCTTACTGAAAGGAATGATAATTTTTTGCATTGAGTTTAAGGCCATGACTTTGGCACCAATCATTTGTTTGTGTAAGACCCTCTTGTAGGATGCTGACATCATTTGGAGATTTTATGACCGCTCCCAGTTTGCAGTCATCAGCAAACTTTGTTAGCCACAGACCTTTAGTTTTTGCTTGTACTTCGGAGAAATAAATTCCAAACAGTAGAGGTCCCAAGACTGATTCCTGTGGAACAGCACTGGTTACAGGTCTGCTGTTGGAGATGGATTCCCCTATTTTGATTATACATGTACTATCAGTGATCCAGTTAGTGACCCATCTAACGATATAAGGGTTGATACCTAACTGGGTGAGTTTATCAATAATGGCTGAGTGGGGGATAGTGTCAAAAGCCTTGGCTAAGTCTAAGTAGGCTGTATGCAAAGATTTCCCCTTGTCCAGGGTCTTGGTTACTGTCTTGAAGAAGTCCACCGGGTTTAAAAGGCATGATCTCCCTTTTTACAAATCCAAATTGAGTAGGGTCAAGTGCTTGGAGATTACCTATATCTTTGTTGATAAAGTTCATGATGATTTGCTCCATGGCTTTGCAGATAAGGCTAGTCAGGCTAATAGGTCTATATTTACCGGGGTCAGTGGAAGCACCACCTTTGTGCAAGGGAATAAAGTTGGCCATTTTCCATTCAGCTGAGATAAAGCTGGTGCTTAGACTATGATTGAAAAGAGTACCCAATGGTGTTGCTAATTCTTGTTGGAACCCATGCAGGATGCAGCCTGGGATGTCATTACGTTCCATAGATGCTGTGTTTTTGGCCTTAGAGAGTGAGTTTGACTTGCTTTTTAAAGATACAAGGTAGGGACAGGTGGTAGGGATGTCATGGGATACATGTGGTGGGGACAGGGGAGTGAAGTTTTCACAGAGCCTGTGAGCCAACAGGTTAGCTATGTCCACAGGCTCAGTATATGTGTTATCATTAACTACCAGTTTGGCATAAATCTGGGCTTTTCCTTTTAGGTTACTGATGTAACTAAAGAATGCCTTATGGTTGTCCTTAGTTGAGAAAGCTAACTTGGATTTGTAATTAGCTTTGGAGGACTTCATAAGAAGTCTTATTTACTTGTTTAAGCTGAGGAGGGAGTGTTTCCAGTTTAGGGCTCACTAATACATACACATATAAATCCTCCCATATACCATAACTAAGTACCAAACAAAACACTGAATGACAGTACAGTCTCTCCTTCAATTAAAATGTTTTACCTTTCTTGTCCTTAAATCACACAGGAAGTCTTAGTGAACAATTCTAACAAGATGTTACAGGAAGTACAAAACATTAAATAAGCAACCAGAACCGAATGCATCTTCAAAGTTGAAACATCAATCGTTACAGATAGTCAGTTTCATAATATTGATACCACCAACTATGATGAAAAACAAACCTGATGTAATTGTAATAAGATGCTCATTTTCTTTATATGCTGAGATGTTTCTAGCATATTCTTGTTACTGTCCATGCTCTTGATATGTAGAGAGAATATATCTTAGTAGTTACAGCCTCCCCTTTATTTTAACATTGCACCCGACCTTGTCCCTAGCCAGAATGTACATGATCGGTTTTTAAACAATTGCTGCATTTTTATACTGTTTAGCATTTTTCTCCCTCTCTGCAAGTGTTGATGCACTGTACCTTGTACCTTATATCACTACTTCCTTAACTTATACATTAGAAGTATTTATCAGTACATTCAGGCCAATAAAACCAAAGCACACTAACTGGAGAGATGCTATCTTTTTTTCTGACCTCATCATTAAAGCATACGTGGATTGTTTGGCTATTCTTTAGAAACACCGAGCTTAAAATCACACCTGACATCCAAAAACATTAGGGTGTCTGCAAAACATTCCAAATAACATCCAGGCCAAAGGGTAAAAAGGTCAGACAGACAGACAAACCTTTCAGTAAAAAAATGCAAAACACCCAGCTAAGCTACAGTATTCACTACTGGCCTGAATGTGCCCATAAAGACTTAAGAAGAAAAAAAAAGTTGTGGGCATTCAGAAGCCATCTAGCTAAAACCATGCTATGTCCTAAAGGAGTCATTTGCACCTATCCTATGGGCCTCCACTACAGGAGGTTTAAGGTATTACACAGTGGAGACTCTAGCTTGACAATTTTTACTGAATGTTTTTTTTGTGTGTGTGACCTTTACACCCTTTTGTTTGGATTTACATTTCTTTCATGTGAACCATACGTCTCAGCTGTCCTGATTCTTGCAGAATGTCCTGATTTTTCCCCTCATATTTTTGGTCTGTTGGTCAAAAAAATGTAGTTTTAAATAATGACATATATTTGCGACTCAGATTTCACATCCTTCAGAAAATGCAAGTTAACTCAAAACCTGTTATTCTAACAGCTTTCTAATTTTATAAGAGCAATATTTAAAATCTGTCCTTGATTTTGAGCCTTTCCCCCATTATTTATAGCTTTTTTCAGATTTCTTGCACTTAGAGGATGAGAGTTATGATGGGAACATCCAAAAGTGCATGAATGAATAAATATGTTAAAATATATATACATGTACATATATATATATATATATATATATATATATAAAAACACAATCAATATTAATGCCCAGACAGTATTTGCAAAAGAACAAACCATTGTCAATGCTGAATATTGAGTTACCCTGTGATGGCTTCAGCAATATGGAAGGAAGAAGAGACATACTTTTCAGGTCGAATATCCAAGCTGTGAAAAAGTTATTTTAATTGGTAAAGGTGTGTCCACCTCAAGGAGTGCATCAGTTGCATTCCTATTTCTTGTTTCTTTATCTGTATCTTGCCTGATGTTTTTCTCCTCTCTGGTGTTTGATATATCAGTCTGTACACCACTGAATGAACTTCTGGATTGGTTTGACTGGCAGAAGAGTCATGCATTTTTGTAGCTTACTTTTGCTTATTTAAAGTATGAAAAACTGCAACATTAAACATGAGTAACTGACCCCCCAGATTTCAACAATGACTAGCATAAGGACATAGATCATATCTAATTAAGCAAATATTTACGTATATCCTAGTTTCTGATACGCAAAACAGACATTACTAAATGAACAATGCCTGGGCATGGAATTCCCCTATTCATGGACCTTCAGTTCTGCCTCCACCCTTCACTTTCAAAGGTGTGGTAAATATGAGTCACAAAGAGGGAGAATAAACAAAAAAAGGGGTTAATAGTACAACTACTAACTAAGGAGGGGAGAGGATTAGGGGAAGGAGGAAAAGTAGGTAGGGTCCAGTTTTGGTAATGTCTATATGTTGTATAAAAGAAATGCAAGTGAAGACCAAGTGTACCATTTGAAAGCACTTTATTCACTGAATAGTAGTCATATATGTGCAGTCTTCTTTCATAATCTGCATCTGCTTGATTTTTACAGAGCTTGGTGATTGTCTGCACTTGTTCAGTATACTAACTGGTACTTTTTAGACTAAATACATACATGCGTACAACTATTCAGGCGAAGCAATAATGCCCTTCTGGCCTGCCAATATACCAAAACAATCATCCTGTAATAAGTGTCTAATCTATACTTTAAAAATATCTAAACTAGTGCTTGCATTAATATAATTTGTTAGTCTATACCAGGCATCATTTACTCTGTCAGAAAACCAATCAGTGCATCTATCATTCCTAATATAATCTCCTACATAGCTTGTCCAGTACTTCTCCACCGTTCTTTGATAATCCCAAGCATTTCTAGAGATAGTTGTCTCTAAATGCTATATATATATATATATATATATATATATATATATATATATACATATATCCAAATAAGATCACCTCTTAAGCATCTTTATGAGACACTGTACAAGTTAAGATACTTTAATCTTTTATAATAACTTAAGCTTTCACATTCTTGGATGTGCTTGGCATACAGCCAGTGTACTCTTTCCAATTTACCCATGTTAGATTTCTTATAAGGTTTCCGTATTCTTATATTGTACTCTTGTTTGGGTTTAATATAGCTTTCGAACAATTTTTATTTCTGATTTCTTAGAATTTATAAATCTTTTCATACAGCCTATTGTTTTATAACTGTCATTAACCAACTGATTGATAGGATAAAAATATCAAAGCTGGGTCCATGCATATATCCAGGTTACTGAATTAATCCACAGTTTCAGTCGTGATGTGCTGTATTAAATATTCATTCTTGAATCTATGTCTTCCAGTTAGCTTAGTTTTTGATGTATTTATTTGGATATTATTCTCCTGTGCTCAACTGGTTAATTTAATAAAGTTATTTTGCTGACTTGCCTATCTTTAGCAGATGTAATCATTTTTTTTTAAATTTTCATGTTGTCTGCAAACTATGCACGCAGACTGTAGGACAACTCTGATACAAAAGACAGACCTGAAGGATACAAGTTAAGTAAGTATGGGCTCAGAGCAGAGCCTTATGGGATACCCTGACTATAACCTACAATTTCACCTGTCCATTTGCTGCTTGATAGTTACCATGGTCTATTTGTAAGCATGCAACTATCAATCTTATCAAAATTAAATTAATATCTAGCTGATCTTATTTGTTGATCAGTGTTTTATGTATGACCCCATAAAAGGCTAAAGATAGGTCTACATAAATTACATCACAACATATTTTTACATTTTTAGCTGCTATTATATTACTATATAAAATCATGTTACAGGTAGCTATAGACATAGTTTCAACATATGCATGCTGATATATGGTTTCAAATCCTAGCTTTTCCAATTCTGACAATGTATCCTAAACTAACCTTCTCCATTATTTTTCCACAACAAGAAAGTAGACATATGGGTCTACACAACTAAGGGCTTGTCCTATTCCTTTTTCTCTAAAAGTTGAGTTTAATAATTGCATGTCTCCAGTCTTGAAGACTCTATCCATACTTAAATGACCTAGCGAATAACAGATGTAATATTACTGTAAGTTCACAACAAAGTGTTCTTGGGTAATTGTTACTAATTCTGTCTCCTCTACATGCTTTACTAGGGTCCCTTTTGTTTAGTACATTTCCAACATGAGGATTTTGTAAGCATATCTACAATCTGTGTGTCTGAGATTCAGTTTTAGAATCTACACACAGTTTATCAATTTGTATGTCTTTACTTCTACCACATCTTATAGATCTATAAAATAGTTTCCTATTATGATTGATATTTTTATATAAATTCTTCCTCAACATTTTCCTGATCTCCTCTCTTGCTATGTTTAAGTTGTCTGTCCAGTTTATATATTTCAGTATTTAGTTATAGTTCAACCTAATTCCATTTCTTATATTTCATCTCTCAACTAAGTATTTTGTTCTGATGGAAATCTATCCTCCTGACCTTGTGTGCCTAGCTCCTGATGTTAAGCATTTTTTTTTTTTTGCATTCAAGCAATTTACCTTTCAAAACTTGATACAGTCATTTGCCCATCTGAATGTATCACTCCAATTAGATTTACATAGTGGCTATTTTACTTTCATATAGTGTGTTATTAATCTTTTGTTGCTGGGCCTAGATTTGGTTCGGCAAAATTATTTAGCAACAGTTTACTCTTTGTAACCCTGTGATCACTGTAGGCAAAACATGGTAAAACTTGACATGAACTAACAATTATCTCCTTAAGACCACACACAATATACAGTAAGTTATGTTCTTTGGTAGGCTTGTTTACAATGTGCTACAGCTGTTGTTCCTTTACACTGTAAAGAATTTCTTCACTCATGTTGTAGAATTAGTATTGTTCCAGTCTGTCTCTGGTAAATTCAGGTATCCAGCTATTATCATTTTTCTTCCTTGCATTTCATACAAGAAATGTATGAGTTCCTCCAAGTCATCAGCCCTTGACTTTTGTGGTTTATATACTCCAACCATTGTAATCTGTTCCAGGGCTATCTTTACTGTTGCTTTGCACATTCTGCAGTATTGGTGTTATTATTAAAGATGTAAAAGTCACAGGTTGCAAAACAATCTTTAATCCCTATCATACCTCGTCCGGTTTTATGTTAGAATGTCTATAACAATAAAAAATTTAAGCCTTACAGAAGTGTTTTCCAATCATTGTTCTTTAACCATATTTTACAAACAATAGCATCAATATTATGTGAACTCAACAAATTTTCCAGTAACAAGAACCTTATTACTAATACTCCTTGCATTAACAACCAAAAGAGATAAATCACATTTTGCTATCTTATTTCTGACCTGAATTGCGTTAGTCAAATATTGTAATATATCTGCTAAAAATGATTTCCCTTATCTTGACAAATGGACTTCATCCTGTCTAAATACTTGTGTGTCCCAAATAAGGCTTGGATATTTTATGTATACCCACTTCTTAATAATGGGCCATTTTCATATAGATGTTTGTCTCTAGGATTATTAATTGTTTATGTATCTAGGAATTTTATTGGACAACTTGCTTTACACCATTGCATTATAAGAGTACACGTATTGTGTAATTTGCATAGTTTATTAGTTCTGATGAAGTTCCCATAAGCAAAGCGCTAAACTTCTTTTAAATGTATATTTAAAATAAATGTATAGTTTGTGGCACTGGTACTTCTGTTGGTATTTTGCTTTGTGGATATAGGTGTTTACCCCCAAAAAGCTTTTCATTCACACTGACTCAAATCTCTTTTCTATATGTAATTTGTGAGAAATAGGTCCTAACACCTGTATAAGCTATGTCATCTAAGAGGGCTGTAAGTTCCCTATTAATAGTCAGCAAGTCCTTAAAGATGAGTGCATTTTATCCACCATGAATATAAAACAGCTCCATACTTCCTTACATTTAGGCACCCTAAGGCTTTCTTTACATCCTGTATTTTTGTACCTGGTAGGCATAACACTATTCAATAATCGTTATCGTCTCTGCAATTGTGAGTATCAATTCCTTTAATAATTGAATCTCTGATTACTAATATACCATTTCTGAGCTGATCTGAATAATCTTCTACCTCTAATTTAGCAATGTCTGCATTTTCAGTTGTTACAAAATAATAATCTTCATCACTATTAGTCTTACTAATATTACTGTTGTCAGCATCTACTTCATTTAGACGTACAATTCTCATTTAGTTGTCTTTGTACTTCCCACAGCCTGAGCCATGTTGTCAAAGGCAGTCATTCTTCCCTTTCCTTACAAGGATGCTCTTCAATCCTTCCAAGTTTAATTTAGATTTCTTCCTTTTTGGCCTGCCTCTTGCCTCTTTTTCTACCTTCTCTGTTGGAATAGTGATGTCATTTTCAGAAGAGTGAATGTTTTGAGAATGAGAAATATTACCCTTCCCAATAATCTGAGTATTGTAGTGTCATTTTATTTAGTATATTTTTCTTAGCATTATATACATTAGTCAATTTCTTTTTCTTCCTATTTATGTGCTATGGTGTTCTTCCTTTTTTTATGTTTTTTTAATTCCTCCTACATGGTCTGAATCCTCAGATTGATGTATACTTGTAACTTGAATTGTAAAGGTGTCATCTAAAGCATCAAGTATAAATGTATTGCTAGAGCTTTACTGGCAGAGGGAACTTGCTTTAACAAATGTATTCGAATTGCACTTTGCCTAATATTATTTATCTCATCAACTAATTCATTAATATATGTAACAGGTTTTCCAAGCTGTGCCGAGTGCACAAGTAAAATCATCCTGAGGACGCTTAGATTTACAATGAATACTATTAAGCAATAATCTAGCTTTTTACATGAGCAACACAAGCCTCCAATGTTATCATGTGTTACTTTTATATAGTGTAACAGTCAAATGCAGCCTCCTGCACGGGGAACGTTGCATGGCACCAAATACATAAAGCACAGAAAACCAAAACGGAGCCAGCAAACTAAAAACGAATCCAATAAAAATAAAATCCAGCCTCTTTATTAAAAAGAGATTATAACATTCATCAGACCGGTTTTGGCTGGCAGCAAAGCACAGCCTGCTTCAGTGAAAAAACATGAATGCAAATTATAACAGCTTAAATACTAAATTAGCTTACAACTCATTGGTCCACTCAAAAATTCTCATTTAGTCCAGGTGAAAACAAAGCACCTAATTTAGTGATCCATTTATTTTCTTTGGTATCTAAAATAGTGTGCCAACCAGTCTTATTCAGTTTATTGCCCCTAATCATATCAATAACAATGAAAGAAAATTTGGCAGTATTGTGTTTCAAAGTGTGTTTGTACAAAGCACTATTAATTTTCATAGTTCTAATATTACTCGTGTTCTGAAATATGCAGTTTCAAAGGCCTCGATGTCTGGCCAACATAAAAACACCCACAGCTACAAGTGGCCAGATAAATGAGCCACTCACTACTACAGTTCGCAAAAAACTGGATGTCATAAACCTTGGAAGAATTCCTACTTGTGAATTGTTTAGATTTCATAATTTTGTCACAATTGACACAATGCCCACAAGGGAAACATCCAGCAAGACGTTCTCCAGTTAAGGTAGTTTGTGTTGATTGTAAAGTGCTAGTAGAACGTGTATGTTTGTAATGACTAAAACATGAAGCTAAATTCTTTCCTTTCCGAAAAGAAAATAAACATTTTTCGGGTATTATGTCAAATAATTGTTAAAAATATACCGAAATCCCAATTTATACGTATGAGACGTATATGTTCAAGGGATGATACCTTTCAGGTACATAGACGGGATCTTACCAACAGATTCCGTGAGAGAGGTTATCCCATGGGACATGTTCTGCAGGCCAGCAATTGGGCCAATAAGTCATCAAGGCAGGATCTGCTGACATACAAATCTAGGGAATAGGGAACTACACAGCCAATCAGGCTAGTTACCACATATTCTAGGAATTCGGAAGTACTTATAAATAGCATTCAGAGTAATTGGAACATCTTATTAAGCCACCCAGACTTATTTGAATAAGACTGGTTGGCACACTATTTTAGATACCAAAGAAAAGAAATGGATCACTAAATTAGGTGCTTTGTTTTCACCTGGACTAAATGAGAATTTCTGAGTGGACCAATGAGTTGTAAGCTAATTTAATATTTAAGCTGTTATATTTTGCATTCATGTTTTTTCACTGAAGCAGGCTGTGCTTTGCTGCCAGCCGAAACCAGTCTGATGAATGTTATAATCTCTTTTTAATAAAGAGGCTGGATTTTATTTTTATTGGATTAATTTTTAGTTTGCTGGCTCCGTTTTGGTTTTCTTACTTTTATATAAACACAGCATTTAGCACACTGGGCAAGATGTCTATGCTTCAGAAAATCATTAATGGCATATTCATTTAATGAATCCATGCTTAGTGACAAACAAAGTAAAGGATTTTAAAATAAACAAAAATATCTGAAACACTTATTACAGAATTCACTGAAATTAAGACAACTACTACATTAAGTGAAAGTACATGACGAAATCATACAAACAATATATAAACCAATTAAATGAAAACTAACCCATCTCATACCACTGACGTCTGCCCCATCTCCATTTTTCCATACTTGATAAAATCCTTGAAAAATTAGTTTAAAATCAACTCACCCATTACATCTCCCATTATAATCTACTATCCTCAAAACAGCATGGCTTTGGGCTGGTAGGAGCACTTCTACAGCATTCAGGACACTTACTGATAACATATTTATGAGTATGGAGCAAGGCCTAATCACTGGAGTCATCTTTATTGACCTCACCAGAGCCTTCAATCTTGTTGACCATAACACTGTGTTAGAGCACCTAACTGAAATTGGAATTAGCCGAGATCCAGCTCCCTGGTTTAAAAATTATCTTTCCATTCTGTACTTCTCTGGTCAGTTTCAGAACACCCACTCTGCTTCCAGCTGTCTCATTAAAAGAGTTCCTTAGAGCACTCCTTCTTTTTTCATTTCCATTAATAAACTACTACATGCCCTCCCATCACCTATCTCTCTTACATTATGCTAATGATGTGGTCTTATTTCACTTAATCCAGCCTCCTCAGCCATACAACAGCTACACGGTGACATCCTTTCATTTATCAAATGGCTTAATAACAAAAAGCAAATTCTGAACACTTCCAAAACTAATACAGTGCTTTTGTTTTCTCACCTAAATGGCAAAAACATTCTCAATCACTTTTTATACATGACCATTTTGACAACCCCATTGATCAAGTCATCGCCATTAAATACCTTGGCATGTGGCTTGATCCCACACTGAATTTTCACCTTCACCTAGAACAAATATGGTAGAATATTAATTCCCTCCTGTTTTGGTACTATAACATTTTCCCTATTCTTTCCAGACCAATCAGGAATGCTACAGGCAAAGGCATTCTACTAACACAGGTTGAATATGAACTTCCACAGGTTGCAGCAGCATCCAAGAAAACTCCTCCACAATCCAAACTATAAGCAACTCTATCTGCTGTTTCATTACCCTGTCCCCTACAAATGAGCATCATTGTATCACATTTAATAAAGCCAATTGGCTACCTGTCCAACAATGTTCCAAATTACTTCTTAGATACCGACTTTATAAGATCTTCAAAGAACTCTCCTGTCCTTCCCTTACCTCTAACATCTTCAGACAATGCCCCCACCCCCACCACATTGCAATCTAAGAAGTCTTAATCACTCTGGTCCACTTCTTCAATGTTGTATAATCAGACTTCATTGCACTAACCATGCCTTCTGTATCCTAGGCCCCAACTCTGGGAATCCCTCCCTACTAAACATAAAGACCTCATCTCATACCTATCATTTCATTCTCAGCTTGAAGATCATCTCCAGTCTGAATCAATTTGGAAATGCTTTCCCTCTGGACACATCACCCAATCCTTTACTCTCTCCTTTACCAGTTAGGCACCTTTGTCTTCCACACATTATTTTCTTACACTATTATGTGGCATCTCTTCTACATTGTATACTTATTGCATATTGTTAATTTCTATGTGCCCTTACCTTTTCTGTCTTTTACTCTTTATGCTCTAGCCCTTCACTATTTCACTTTCTGCTTGTTCACTCCTTACTCTAACCATCCTTCCTATTATCCCCTGTACTATGTACGTTATTATTATTGTTGCTGTTGTTGGTATTGATTTATTGCTCTTGTCTACTGTCATTTATTTTTGTCTGGGCTGAGACTGAAATAGGTCCATTTGGATCAGTGCTCTATCTCAGTTACCACATTGAATAAACAAAAAGGACCATAAGTTAGCACAATGAATTAACCTTGTACAAAGAAAAGTACTTCTTAAGGTAGTTATTCTGACTCATGGTGCCAGTCATGCATGTGACACTAGGATACTAGGCATGTATATGAGTCACACACAAACACAATGATCGCTTGTGCACGCCAGACTTCTCCATTGTACCTCATTATGACCAACATTCCTCATTTCAAGTCTTTAAAATTCTATGTTCCATCTTGATCCAAATAGAGTTTACCATGCAGCCTTTGTTAAGAATTTTTAATAAATTCCCATAGTAAATAATGCTGGATAATAGTGAATCACATTAGTTCATCAAAAGAACTCCTTTTAGGTATGAAGGAATAATTAATAACCATGATGTGCACTTTCTAGTTGAAGTTGTAACTATGTCCCACATTTTGTCCATTTGTTCCACATTTTTGGGTGGAAGGTTGAGACTTATGGTGCTCAACTGTTTGCAGTTGCTGCTTAAGTTATAAATAGTTAGGCCCCTTAGGAGGGCTGGAGTGTACCTTCTTACAGTCTATCCCTTTTTACTAATAAAACAGTAAAAATCTGAGTTAAAAATAAAATATAAATTAAATAAAGCTTTTCCTACTGGACAGTTTCACAGGAAAGCAAAAAACAACACAAAATGCTTTGGGGTAAGGTCTGGAATGTACTTGATCAGTTTACTCAGCGTCAGCATGAGGCATATTAACACAGTCATCATCCAACAGAGTAGAAATTAATTATCTGCTTCAGTAATGGCACTATTTCTTGATGTAGATGGTCTATGTCACAGCTGAACCAAATGTCTTCTATATGAAATTTCAGAATCAGGGCCTTGAACTCAATAGGATGCACAGACCTATATTTTCCATATTAATAGATGTACATTTATAATGCTCACCATTGTAGTAATATTTTTTTCCTCCTTCCATGCCTCATATCTTCAAGCTGTCCTTGTGCTCCCATCCATTAATGGGTCTTCTCACTTATCCTACCACCCCCAAACTTTCTTCCAGTTCTGGGCTGCGGCCAGTGTGGAAGTAAAGGGTGTCCTGGTGGGGGGGGGGGTCATACCCACAACAGCTTCTGCTGGGGGAGGATTTTTTTTTTCTTTTAATGACCTATTCTACTGGTTTCCCTACAGCCTCCCCTCTGCTCGTCGACTCAACATCTGAGGCGACTCCACTGTTTTGACCATGCTTCCCCTCAGGGACCATCATTGATGAGCTTCCAGTCTGCCAGCACCTCAGATGCCCAAGCAGGTAATCAAACCATGGTAATCCTGGGCCATAGTTAGAGCTTTATCTATCCATGATATGGCAGTGTCTCCACATTATATTAATATTGACGTTAAATATTTCCTTATTCATGGGAGACAGCATGGCCCTTATATATTGGACAGAATCCAATTCCCTTCCCAAAGGGGCAAGTATTTTTAGGATCTGTAATTCACAGTGGTCATGAGTCAATGTCATAGACCTCATGGCATTGATTATATAGACTGACACTGTCTAAAAGTAGGTGAAAGTATCATAAAACAGAGGAAACTCTGGGAAGGTACTGATAAGCTGTCTATTAATCCATCAGACTATAACAAATATATGAAAAATGTATGAAAATATGAAAAGCTATATAAAGAGATATCATTAAATGATTGAGTGTGGAGTGAACCACTGGCTAAAACTAGAGGTACTGAACTAATAATTCAATAGTCAGGACAAAAGGATTCATGATAGTAGATGTGATGACCCACCACTGGACCAATAATCAAGAAGCCTCAATACTCACCACTGGCACCTGTGGGGGGACGTTCACTCAGAGGATGACAGGTACACACACAGTATTTCCAGATACAGCTCTCTGCATCAAGTGCAATTTCCCTTAAGAGCACACAGAGACTGAAGTCAGTCCAGGGCTGGTTTCTCCCTCTTCCTTCAGATCCCCAATAAGAGTCCCCACTGGCACAGCTATATAGTTGACTGACCAAGCCAAGACCACCAGCACCCTCTCTGTCCAACCAATGCTTCGTGTCCCTTCCCAGGTAGCTGACACACACAAACCATTTCAGGTTTGATTTACACACATATACACACACACACACACACACACACACACACACACACACACACACACACACACACACACACACACACACACCTGGGAAAGGCTGATGCAGGTTTGCTAGATATGATCCCTTCTGCCACAGACTATAAGGTAGTTACCACTGCCACCAGTCACTCCTTATCAGCTACTTTAGGGCCCTTAACAAAGGGTGTCCAATTTTTCTGTGTAGTATTAATATTAATACAAATGGTATTTGACCAAGAGCAAGGCTATCAGGAGTGGAAAGCACAGTGTCACCAAATGAATATGCAAGTACTCTCAAAACTTAAATATCTCTGCACAGATCATGCACAATGAAAAATTTAAATATATTTAAGAATAAATAAGAAAAGAAAAAGGCAATACTAAATATATATTCACAGTGACATCAGAGTTCAAAACCACAGGACATATTTAAAATAACAATGCAGTACAGGCTCACACAAATAAAAAAAAACAAAATCTAAACTAGGCTTCGCTATATTCCTGACTTTATCTAAGACAAATTACTATACCCTAAGAACTTACTTAGAGCAAGGCAGATGTGGTGAATAGTGCTTCTTGTTGTTGTTGTTGTTGTCAGGTCCAAGACAGAATGCAGAATGTTCTGTCTCACTAAGAGACTTCTCAAAATAATATCTAAAATATTACTGCTGGGATATCTTGCAGAATGAAATCATTTCTGGTCATCTGACTTCTAGCTCCCCGGCAAACCCCCTATTGCTGAAGCTGGCAGTATTTAGCATCTACCTGTAAAATACTCATACAAAGGCTTTTACTTAGATCTTTGGCAGATGCTGGAAGTCATAAAACAATTGCATTCCTTCATGCTTTCAGAGTAGCAATTAGTTTACCCTAAAGACAATACAGAAAGCTTCCTAGTACAGACTTTGTGTCTGTAACTGCATTGAAACCTGAGAAATAGCCTCTTTATGGCCTAGCCTATAAAGTAATTTAATTTCAAATATTTTTCTAAAGTTTGCTGGACTGAGGTTAACCCTCTAGTTTCCTGTGTTAACATATGCATTTAAGCAGTTACAATGGTGCATGTACATTTCTGTTCTCTTCCAGTAGGGCACACTGTGGATACAATTTAAGAAAAAGCACTTTACAAATACCTTTTCAACACAAACTTCTGTACAAAGCAGTTTGATATACACTTGACATGCAGTTCTAATACATCAGCAACACAAGCACCTTGTATAAATTAGTTTGATATCCACAAATGACATATAGTTATTTAAAAATTCCAGCTAGCTGTGCTGGCAGTACCTCATTTTATCACAATTCTTCCCCCATTCGAAGACTCAAGCTAGGTTTTCAAGTGACCCTTGAGAACTGTTGCTTGAGACGGATGAGCCTATTTGGGAATACATTACCCCATTCACTGTCTTGAGATCCCAGCTGCCTTGGCATTACTGCACCCAGTACAGTGCTGCACTGTCATATCATATGCCTGCAACCCTAGGCTCCACCATAGTAGCTTGGGATTTTGCTGGCTGGTTCCCTGTAGGCATAGATCCCCTCAGACTCCTCCAGTCTCCTACTGCAAATACTTAGCACCAGGGCCTCCCTATCACGGTAAAGTTTCATTTTGTTAGCATGGTACAGTTTATGCCCTTGCCTTCTGCCTAACAGTTCTACCATGTAGTTAACAGCACTGACCTTCCTTACCACTTTGAAGGATGCCTCCCAAGCTGCCTGCAGCATATTGTGTCTGACATAAATGAGAAGCATAACCTGCTGCCCCACAGCATACTCTCTGGCTCAAGCATTCCTGTCATACCAGACCTTTTTCTGCTGTTGGGCTTCTGCCAGGTTCTCCTGGGCCAAGCCCATGAGTTTCCTGAGCCTTGTTCTCAGGTTTAGGACATATGCCACAACAGACGCCTTGTGGAATTCACATTCACCCTCTCACTCATCACAAATCAAATCTAGATTTCCTCTCACCCTATTCCTATACAGCAAAACAAAAGGTGAGAAACCTGTGGATTCCTGGGGCACCTCTCTGTAAGAAAGTAACATATAGGGCAAATAGTTGTTCCACTCTCTCTTAAACTGGTCTGCAAATGCTTGTAACATGGTCTTTAGTGTAGAGGTTAACTTCTTCACCAGATCATTAATCTGGGGATGGTAGGGGGTGGTCTTTAGGTGCTTCACCCCACAGTGCATCCACAGACAAGCCAGCAGGTCTGACATGAAATTGGCACCTCTGTCAGTCAGTCTTTCATTTGGGAAACCTACCCTGCTGAAAATCTTTAACAAAGCATTTGCCATCTTTTCTGCCTCTATGAAGGACAGAGCCACCGCCTCAAGGTATCTGGTAGTATAATCTACCACCACTAGGATATACTTCTTCCCTGTGGAACGTGGGGTACTCAGGGGCCTTACAATATCCATAGTTACCCTCTGAAATGGCTCCTCAGTCACAGGCAAAGGCATCAAAGGAGCTTTGACCTTGTCTCCTGCCTTGCCTACTTTTTGGCACTACGTACATGTCCTGCAGTACCCTCTTACATCCCTAGAAATCCCAGGCAATACAGGTTCTGCATAATATATATCTTAGTAAGCTTTATGCCCATATGATCTGCAAAGGGAATGTCATGGGCTATGGCTAGAAGTGCCAGAAGTTAGGCTCTGGGCACTACCAACTGCTGCATTACCTCACCTTCCAGCCCTCCCTCAGGGGTTCACTCTCTCTATATACAGTAACTCTTTGTCCCAGTATACAGATTCCCCCCTTCCTTGAGAATCAGGTGCCTTCCTAGCTACCTCTCTCAAACCTTGTAATATAGGGTCTGAGAGCTGAGCCTGTCTCAGCTCTCTGTTGATAACCCTTTGCAGCTCCCCTTCCACAGGAAGTCTTTTATTCTCCGACAGCAGTGCCTCACTGTCAGCCTGGATACTACTACTCACCTCTGCCCTTGGAATCACTCTATCCAAGGGGAATATCAGTACCCACTAGCAGCTGTGGCTCGCCTTCAGTTTCACTGCTACAGGGTAGCTCCCCTCTCTGAAGTAACCACCTGACCAGTCCTAGCTTCAAGTGTGGGGTCTGTCTGGGTTCCCCCAGGCTACCAGACCCACATGCCTGTTTCCAAGCTTGAATGCGTATCACTGCATGCACACAAGGTACTGCATTATCAAAGTCGTTCCCTATCGGGACATCTGCAGGGATATCCTCAAACACACCTAGTTACTTGCTTCCTTTTCCATTCTCCCAGTCAAGGTGAATCATAGCCAAAGGTATTTGGAATGGGTGCCTCCGTTCTGAGTGGAGTAGTCTGTCCAAGCAACTAGTGCTCCTCTTTAGCCATTGTAGGCTTCACAATAGTTAGGTCAGAGGCTGTGTCTCTCTTAGCAGTGGCCTGTTTCCCACCTACTAAGATAGGATATAACCTCTTGTGGTAGTTTGGTACCCTTGTTGTCTCCAGACAACTTACCACTGGCATTCTGTCATTCCCAGTTGCTGGTATCCCTACCTTTTGTTCCCTGTCTTGCTTCCATGGACATCTATATGCTACATGGCCCCACTGGTTACATTTAAAACATTTAACCCTTGATCCTGGATAGGTACCTGAACTAGTGGTTTCCCCTGGTACTGGTGGACTCTGTTGAGGTGGGTTAGGCTGCCCACCATAGGTTCCATCATACCCACATGCAGCACTGGGTATCCCTTTCTTGTTAAGTATAGGTCTCCTTTTTTTCCCCAACTCATCTGTGGTGTTGCATTCTCTATCTGCCAACCAGATTCTCATGTTCTCAGGCAAAATGCTAAGGGCTTGTTCCCTCACCAAAAGGTCTGCCAGCTCTTCTAAAATGGTGACATGGCACCCACTCACTCACCTATGAAAATAAGTGCTTAACTCAGCAATATAATCACACACACTTTCATCTGCTTTGCCTCTATAAACTTCAGGTGTTAACTTAACGCAGTCCAATAAACAATTTTTAACTGTATTATAATTTAAGCAATCAGTATCAGACAATTTAGAAACAGCAATTACAGCTTTACCATGGAGAAAGGGGGTCAGGAACTGTACCCAGAGCCCTTGGTCAACATTATACTGTTTACATACCCTTTCAGACATATGAATAAAACTATCAAAAGTATCACCCTATGTAAATTGTGAAAGAAATTTACTGACCTTTATTGCTTCTGGGGTTCAGTTACTCCATTCCCTGTTACCTCCATGACCCTGGCGAAAAGATAGCATTTCCTTTTCAAGTTGCCTCTGCTTCTCATTTTCTTCAGCTTCCAGACATCTCAGTCTCTCTGCTGATTCTAGTTCCAAACATTTGGTCTCTGGTTCACATCTCTTTAACTTTAGATGGATTTTTAAGTCCGTTGAAGAAAAATTGAACTGTCCATTTTCTGAGAGTTGTACATCCCCAAGCCCAATCTGACTGTTGTCTGTGATGCAGCTGTGGCAAAGGTTGCAATCATTTCCACTTTAGTCAGGTTGGCATGCACCAGTCCTTTGGCTTGGCACAGCTCAGCCAACTGGCTCCTTGTCAGCTTACAATAATCCTCTGCTGATATCCTTGCCTGCTCTCCCTGAATAACTAAGCTAACAAAAAATAAATAAAACTATTGTGATATGAAACTCTGAATGTCTACCATTTGGCTGCTTGAGAGTACAAACACCTTATTTAGTGATCACTGTCTACAAGGTACAGGAGTTCAATATCTACACCACTGAATCCCAGTATGTGATGTAGTAATCCCACCACTGCCAACTAAATGTGACGACCCACCATTGCCAACCAGTAATTAAGGAGCCTCAATCCTTACCCCTGGCAACAATGGGAGATGTTCACTGGGAGGATGACAAGTACACACACAGTATTTCCAGCTGCAGCACTCTGCATAAAGTGCAATTTCCCTTAAGAGCACACAGAGACCACAGTCAGTCCAGGGCTGGTTTCTCCCTCTTCCTCCAGATCACCAATAAAACTCCCCACTGGCACAGCTATAGAGTTGAGATCTCAGCTGAGTGACCAAGCCAAGACCTCCAGCACCCTCTCTGTCCAACTAGTGCTTTGTGTCCCTGCCCAAGTAGCTGACACACACACAGATTCTTTCAGGTTTGATTTACACACACACACACACACACACACACACACACACACACACACACACACACACACACACACACACCTGGAAAAGGCTGGCACAGGTTTACTAGCTATGACCACTTCTGCCCCAGACTATAAGGTAGTTACCACTGCCACCAGTCACTCCTTATCAGCTACTTTAGGGCACTTAACAAAGGGTGTCCAATTTTACTGTGTAGTATTAATATTAATACAAATGGTAGTTTGATCAAGAGCAATGCTGTTAGGAGTGGCCCACACAGTTTCACCAACTAAATATGCAAGTACTCTCAGAACTTAAATATCTCTGTACAGATCATCCACAATGAAAGGTTTAAATATATTTAATAATAAATAAGAAAAGAACAAGACAATACTAAATATATATTCACAGTGACATCAGAGTTCAAAACCACTGGAAATATTTAAAATAACATTATTGCAGTGCAGGCTCACACAAATAAAGAAAACAAAATCTAAACTAAGCTTTGCTATATTCCTGACTGTATCTAAGATGAATTACTATGCCCTAAGAACTTACCTAGAGCAAGACAGATATGGTGAATGGTGCTTCTTGTTGTTGTCAGGTCCAAGACAGAATACAGAATGTTCTGTCTCACTAAGAGACTTTTCAAAATAATATCTAAAATGTTACTGCTGGGATAGCTTGCAGAATGACATAATTTCTGGTTATCTGACTTCTAGTTCCCAGGCAAAACCCCCATTGCTGAAGATGGCAGTATTTAGCATCTACCTGTAAAAATACTCATACAAGGGCTTTTGCTCAGATCTTTGACAGATGCTGGAAATGATAAAACAATTGCATTCCTTCATGTTTTCAGAGTAGCAATTAGTTCAAGACATTACAGAAAGCTCAAGACATTACAGAAAGCTTAGTTCAAGACATTACAGAAAGCTTCCTCATACATACTTTATGTCTGTAGCTGCATTGAAACCTGAGTGATAGCTTCTTTATAGCCTAGCCTATAAAGTAATTTAATTTCAAATATTTTTATAACGTTTGCTGGACTGAGGTTAACCCTCCAGTTTCCTGTGTTAACTTATACATTTAAACAGTTACAATAGTGCATGTACATTTATGTTCTCTTCCAGTAGGGCACACTATGGATACAGTTTAAGCACAAGCAGTTTACAAATACCTTTTTAACACAAACTTCTGTACAAAGCAGTTTGATATACGCATGACATACAGTTCTAATACATCTGTACACAAGCACCTTGTATGCATTAGTTTGATATTCACAAATGACATATAATTAATTACAAAATTCCAGGTAGCTGTGCTGACAGTCTCTCCTTTTGCCACAGTGGAGTCCTTGCCTGGTTGCAATATTCAGCTGTTTAAAACCTGAAAAGTTTTTCCCAAGCTTAACTGTTGTGGTTCTCAACATTATAAGGAAGGCTGGGAAGCCAGAATTATGTATTATACTGATGCTTATCAGAACTTTCTGCATATTATTATATATGGCTGTGTGCATAACAAAGTCATTTTGGTCAGCGTATAGTAGTGCTATAGAAGGTCTGCCACTAGAAGTTAGAGACTGTTGGGCCAAATGACCATATGAAGATTGTAGTCCTTGCTGAGTGCAGCTATAGGCCTATATTTATTTACTTACTTATATTTTATTGACTAGGTTAACTTTGCATGTAACCCTACTTAAATATGGAACATTATTCCAAAGGGAAGGAAGTATATGATTAGGAATCCTTTATCCTGCTTTATGTGAGCCTAGAAGCAAAGGTTTCCTGCCTGGCTACACTGTAAGGGAGATGTAAGTAGTTTTCCAGAAAAAAGATTGTGATCATGTCTATGAGAGACATGAAGAATTAGCATAGCAGTAACCTGGCCCAATGGTGCATATCTCCGTAAAATTCTGCTGAAAGCCAACCTGGCTTAGGGATGTGTTTGGTTCATAATTGCTTAAGAGTCTTGATTTGAGAAAAAAATGTTTCTGGACAGCTGGTTTACTCTTTCTGAAAGAGACCTTCCTCCTTTTTGTTTTTTCCCCTGAAAGAGACCTGTGTTCCACTTTCTTGAAGAATGCCTGTACAAGTTCAGGAGAGGCTGCTTCAGCTGGGGTACACAGGTTTGATTGCATTTTCCTGATACCTCTAATGTTCCTCTAATGCTATGTCCTGGTTACTTGGTTATTGGAACCATTCCCTGATATTATGACTAATGCGATGTGGCTCTTCAGCCCTCCAGGTTAGTCAGATAGGCAGCATGACCAGATGGCATTTATTTGTCACTGCTCATCCTAAACAGTATGGCATGAGAGAAGTGTGGACAAATTTCCTGTTCATGTTCCACTTTAAATTAGAGAAAACATGATGAAGTAAAAAAACGAAGAGGGAGAAGAGGAGTTGCACGCCTAAACATATTTGTCATCATTCTACTAGTTGCATATCTCTCAACTGTTCAGATTTTCACAGAATGTATGGATTTTTGCCTCATAATTTTGATCTGAATGTGTGGTCATCTGGCAAATCACTAAGGACTGAAGTCACTAAATAATGACATACATTTGAGTTTCAGACTTCATATCCTTCAGAAAATGCATGCTAACACAAATCCTGTTATTCCAGAAACTTTCTAAGTTTATAAAGCAATATTTACAATCAGTCCCTAATTTCTGGGCCTTTGTCCCCCTTCATTTTAGGCTTTGCCCAGATTTCTTGCACTAAGAGGTTGAGAGGTATGACTAGCTGTAATGGAAAATCAAAAAAGAGAGGACTATGGCGGAAGAGAAGAAAGAAAAAGCATACATGTGTAAGGTTAGATGCAGCCCTATAGTTCTGAAGAAGTCTTATGGTACTAACCTAACCAATTTACTACAACTGGAGCTGGCTGTGTACTGTTGTCGCTTTTAATAAAGTGGATTTAACTACTACTCTGGCGCATTGCATACCGGTTGTTGGATTTAACAAGTGGAATTATTACTTAGACTTGAATTTCCTCTTCCACTGTTGGCCCGAGTGTTATGAGTTGCTGCAATCCTGTGGTGTCTATGGTGTTTGGTAAGATGCAGCCCTATACTGATTACATCAGATGTCTGTAATAATCTAGGTTATAATTCCCTCAAGCACCAAACTTGGAAGGAAACATTCAAGTCAACTATCATACCAGCTGCATGGGGGGTGGGTGGGAAGTTATGATGTGGAACAATGAACTCCCATCCCTTGACAAAGTAACCAGATACATAACATGACCTTTGACCACCTCATCAGAACTGAAACAAAAGACTTCCAAAGTACATGGCAGGACACTGCTCCAGGGTTAGTTTTTTAAAGATGATACTGAAACAAGGTTCTAAGCTTAAGAAGGAAGAACTCATGAGATGAGATACTGAATTCACCACATGACCACATGCAATTTCACTAAAGATTATGTTCTTCTGTACCTCTTGTGCTGTGACAAAGGAAATACTGCCAGCCCAGCTATCTGGAATTTGTAAGTAATTATATGCCATTTGGGAATATTAATATGGTTTATACAGAAATGTAACAGAAGGAAATATGGCTAGCCTAGCTATCTGGAATTCTGTAAATAATTATATCTCATTTGACAATATTAATATGATTTATATAGAAGTGTGACAGAAGGAGATACTGGCAACCCAACTATCTGGAATTTTGGAAGTGGTTATGTGTCATTTGTGAATGCCAACATGCTTCATGTGATATGCTTGTGCTACAACTGTGTTAGAAGTGTATGTTATGTACTGAGGTAAAATGTAACCACAGCATGCCCTGCTGGCTTAGAACAGAAATGTATGTAAGCTAATGTAATTGTGTAAATGTATATGTTTTAATAGTACAAACTAGAACATAGAGGGTTAACTTGCAAAACTTCAAGAAAATAGTTGAAATTAAATTGTTTTACGATTGTGCTATAAAAGTTATCTTCTAGTTTCAGCCAACAGGAGACAGAATGTCTACACTAGGGGACTCTCTGTGTTGTTTTGTAAGTGTTTTATTGTTTTATGTCATCTAGCAGTTGCAAACATCTGAATGCTATGTATTTTCACAGAGAGATGTTAAATGTTGGTAGTTTCTGACACTGGGGGTTTAGCTTGGGAACTAAAGTCAGGTGACAAAAAGTGATGTCATTCAAGCTAACTCAGCAATAATATTTGATATTAATTTAAGAACTCTCTGAGAGAGAAAGGGGGGCATTTTGTATTTGTCTTTGACCTGACAACATTCACCCATCACCACGTCTGCCTGCTTGTTGTTCTGTAAGTATTTAGGCCATAGTAACTCTTTTAGATTCAGATAGGAATATAGTGAAGTAGATATTTTCTTTATTTATTTGAGACTGTCCTGCAATGTTGTTTTAAATATTTCCTGTGATTTTGAAATCTCATGTAACTGATTACTTACTGAGTATTGTGTTGTTTTTTATTATTTATTATTAAATATAGTTAAACGTTTCAATTGTGGCTGGTCTGTTTAGAGATATTTCAGCTGTTAGCATACTTGTATATCTATTTGGTGACACTGTACAGGCCACTCTTAATAGCCTTGGTCTCTTGGTCAAACTACCATTTGGATTAATAGTAACATTACACAGTAGGATTGGACACCCTTTGTTCATAGGTTGGTACTAGGCTATTGGCCCTAGGACCTATACAAGCCTGGCCATAACAATTCCCTGGATATTTCTTCCCACAGTATTTACTTCCCTGGACCCCTGTCTAGCAGGGCGACTGACATGATCCCCAGGGTGAATTTCCTATCTCCCATCCAATCATCAAGGTTTCTTTTGAAGAGAGCCAAGGAGACACTCTTGCTTGACATGTATTGGCAGTCTTTTCCAGAGTGTGGGGAGTCTCTGGGTCAGGAACCTATCCCTCCAACATGTTTTGTTCATTGTGATGACAAGGTTTAGATCCCTGGAGCATGTGTCTCTGAGGGATTGGGATTTGTCTAAGTGGAGCATGTCCAACAGAGCAGGGTTTGACATGGCCTTGTATGTTAAGCAGAGATCACCTCTGAGTAGACCGTATGCCACAGAGTATAGCTGGAGTTTTTTTTAGATGGTAAGCATATGGCATCTGCTTTAGGCCTGTGATTCTTTTAGTGAGGTATTTCTGCAGCCTTTCCAGCTGTTGCAGATGTCTTATGAGGTACATACCAAATGTGTCATGATCCTCTATAATGGATCTAATGAGGGATGAACACAGTGGGACAATGACCTCCTTTTTTCTGGATGAAAAGCCCTTAGTGATGAGGTGTGCCACATAGAAGGATTTTCTGACTGTTGTGGCAATGTGGTTATTGAAGGTGAGACCACTGTCCACCTGTGTCCCTAAGCCTCTCATCACACTTTCGATGTTTAGTGTACTGCCACCTATGTGGTAAATCATGGGTGCATGTTTTTTTCCAAAGGAGATAACTATACATTTCTTGGCATTAAGCCTGAGCCCATGGCTCTGGCACCAGGCATCTGTTTCTGTAAGGCCCTTTTGTAGAATATCCATATCATTTGGGGATTCAATAATGGCTCCCAGTTTGCAGTCATCTGCAAAATTTGTTAGCCAGAGTCCCTTAGTGTTGGCCTGTACTTCAGAAAAGTAGATGCCAAACAAGAGTGGTCCCAGGACTGAACCCTGAAATACTCCACTTGTCACTTGTCTGGAACTGGATTTGGATTTGGTTACTTTTACAATCTGGGTTCTGTCAGTAAGCCAGTTGGCAACCCATCGAGTGACATAGGGATTTATGCCCAGCTTAGTAAGTTTATCTATTATTCCAGAGTGGGGAATTGTGTTGAAGGCCTTGGCAAGGACAAGATTGGCTGTGTGGACTGCCTTACCCTCTTCCACAGCTCTGGAGACTGACTCGAAGAAGTCAGTCAGGTTCAGGAGACCTGATCGGCCCTTCACAAACCCAAACTGGGTGGGGTCCAGTGTTTGAAGGTTGCCAATGTCTTTGTTTATAATTTCCATGATAATGCACTCCATGCCCTTGCAGATCAGGCTCGTCAGACTGATGGGATGGTAGTTCCCGGGATCCAAGGTGGATCCTCCCTTAACTGTAGCTGTGTGCCACTCAGTGGGCACAAAGCCTGAGGTGAGGCTATGATTAAACATGACACTTAGGTGAGGTGCTAGTTCATTTTGTAGTTCATGTAGTACACAACCCGGGATGTCATCTGGTCCCATGGTTGCTGTATTCTTAGCTTTTGAGAGTGCAGTTTCTACCTGTGTGACCATGATTACCAGAATTTGGTAATCATTTGGTATTGAGATGGGCCCTTTAGGGGGTGAGAGGGGGTGAAGTTGGCTCTAAATTGATCTGCCAGGATATTGGCAATATCCTTGGGATCAGTATATTTAATGCCATTCTGTTGTAGGTCAGAGCAGATCTGAGCATTGCCATTTAGATTATTGACATAACTATAGAATGCCTTGTGGTTGTCTTTGGAATCTTTGTCAATTTTATTTTCGTAACTAGCTTTTGAGGATTTTATGAGAGATCTCAGCTTCTTACTGAGGCTGGTGAGGGAGTTTTTTGCTTCCTGGGATTTTCCACTCTTCTGCAACAGCTTATTCCTTCTGTTGTATAGTTTGTTTATAGCAGGGGACCACCAGATTGGCTTCTTTTTTTTGGAGGAGAGCATCTTGGTTCTGTTTGGGATGGCATGATTCATGCACTAGTGGATGTACTCGTACAGTGCCTTAGTGTAGGATTCAGCAGTCAAACATTCAGATCCCGTCTGCATGGGTGTCATGAAGTTTGTCACTTTTGACTTCAGTAGCATGAAGTTGGCTTTGGAGAAGTTTTTTACGGTGGTTTCCTTACTGGGGGGTGGGGGAGAGATGTGGATGTCAAGGGTAATTTGCTTATAGTCAGACCTGACCAATGAGGGGCTGACCACTGGTGTGGCGCATCTATCTCCCATGTTGGTAATGACCAGGTCTAGGATATTGGAGCCCCTGGTGGGACAATAGATTAGTTGATCCAGGGCATTGGGATTTATGAATGCCAAGAACCGTTGGGAAAAGGTGTTGGTACTCGAGTAGTTTTCCCAGTTAATGGCAGGGTAGTTGAAATCACCCAGTATTAGGGTGTTTGGTTGTATCTTAATGTTTTCCAGTATGTTTATAAAGGTGTAGTGAGAATCTTGGGGCATGGTGGGGGATTTGTAGCAAGCTACAATTTGGATTGCAGTCTTACCTAGTGTTAGTTGCACCTGGAGAATTTCAGATGTATTGTGTTGGGCAACTAGCCTGGAGGTGTGAATATCCTTGGTGAATATGGACACTCCTCCACCTTTAGTGTTTTGGTCTTGGTTTTGTGGCCGGAAAAGTGTGGTAAGAGTTGTAGCCTGGTATTGCAGGGGTGCTCTCTGGAGCCTTGAACCAGGTCTCTGTTACTGCACAGATATCAATGTTCTCCATTTTTAGGAGCGCCTGGAGAGAGTGCATTTTGAGGTTTAGACTTCTAGTATTGAGTAGCATTACCTTCAGATTTTGCATGCTTGTATCTGTTATGGTGGTGGTTTTGTCCTTTGAACCTTGCTTAGAAAAGGCACTATAGGGGTGGCAAGAGCTTTAGCCAGTAACCTGAATCCCAGGGGTGACAGGTGCAGACCATCTCTGGCAAAGAATCATGGTTTGTTGATCATACTGGATCCCCTTTGTATGACACCAGAAGCTTAGCCAATTGTTGAAGTCAATCATTTTGTCCTTATACTGTGGTATCATTCTGGGTGAAGGCAGAATGCTACTCAGGGCTAGGGTCATACCTGCCTGGACCACATGATCTGTGAGCTCTTCCAAGTCTCTTTTCATGTAATCCAGGGAGGTACGTCTCAAGTCATTCACTCCAACATGGACAATGACAGAGTCGTATTTGTACTTGTTGTGGAGCGATTTGAGTGCATGTGTTATGTTACGGATCCTGGCACCCGACAGGCAGCTGACTGTAATTTTCTCCTTGTTCAGCCTGGTGAGTGTGACATCAATGTGCTTGACTATAGAGTCACCTATGACTAAAGTATTGGGTACATTGTCTTGCCTTAGGGGCTGTTGGGTGGCACAATTGTATTGTGAGCTATGTGTCACTTTGGTTATGACTGATGTTTGTTTGGGTTTCAGCTTCAGAGGTCCTTCTTGCTTGGGCATGTTAATGTTAAGGGCCTCCACATATGTGGGTTTAGTGTTGCTATGTGTGGGTGCTGATGGTGTGGGTTTTGAAGGGCTATGGGTTGCTTGAGATGTAGTGCAGGTGTTAGCCTTCTCCACTTGACTGTCTAGCACAATCTTGGCCGGAGAGAGCTTTGCTTCCAGTTTGGCTATGTAAGTGCATCTCTTGCAGGTTGTAGTGTTGGGTGGTAGGAGGAGAGGGTTGTCTGTGTACATGAGGCAGTTGCCGCATTGTCCCAGTATGCCCAAATTCACCAAGTGGACAGGAGAAATCACCGGAAGCTGACCCTTGGACATGCCTGTTTAGGTGCTTTTTTTGTAAAGTACAAGAGCTGTTTTCCCTTACCTTTGCTAGATACTTTGCAATTATAGGCTGTTTAGTGCCTATGATTAATTTATCCTTATTGACAAGGAGAGTTGAGTGCTTGTATCAGTTTCAGGCTTCCTAGTGCTTTCTAGAAGGTTCTAGAGCAAGTTCTAGTCAAATGGGGTTCAGATTTATCATGCTACTACTGAGAAACCAGCTAGTTCTAAGGAAAAATTTGAAGAGCAGAGTTTCTGGCACCTGGAATAGTTTAACTATAGCCCTGCGGTGCTGCACAATGTGAAAAATGCACAAACACACGGGTTTTTAAGCCAGAAAGTTAAAAGGGATAGAAATCAGCCCAAAAAGGCTAATAAAATTACAGTTTCAGAGCTGGAAAGCACTCCTCTAGTTTCAGATATGTAGTACAATGCTCACCACTCCCACTAGTAAGCAGTAGGACTTCCCCCTACCGCAGCAAGGTCTGGATAGCTCTGAACACAGAAAATAAAGTCCTGAGACAAGCAAAGCTTGGGATCTGGACTATACTGGCTAGGAAAGGTGGGAAACAAGCAAACAAGATATTATTTTTATTTAGTTAAAACAGGCTAAACAATGCAATAATACAGTAAATAAACACAGAAAAGGCTAACACACTTGAGTGTGTAGTTCTAAACAGTAAATGCAATTAAACCCTACAAAATTAGCAATTTAAAACTTTTTTAAATGAAGCAAGGCAAGTGCACAACTGAAAAACGATTTAAGAGGCAGTAATACAGAAGAATAAATAGCTAGTCTACATATACAGAGAAGCCTATATATACAGAAAAGCAGCTAAAACACACTTAAACAATTCAGATGCAGTGCAACCAAGAGCACTTGAGTTGTAGCAATATTAAGGCAAATGCAGTTATAATAAATGCATTAAAATAGACTCTATATTTCCAAAATGTTTAAGAAGCACAGTCAGAACACAAAGAGATTCAGGCATTTTTTTTCTTTTTTTAGAAAGGGAGAAAGGAGTAACAGAAGGCCTTCTCAGATGTTCTGTCTGTATTAGGTAGAATGAGCTAATGACACTAGACTGGGAGGGGAGTCCCAGCTCAAATTTACAGTAGGGGTGGGCAACTGCAAAGCCACAAAGTATAACAACAAGACACCAACAGGGAGGGAGGCTAGGGACCAAAAATCTTTATGACTGCAGTGAGCCACAAAATTAAAGTTTTTAAATAGATAAAGGAGCAAAGAGACTCTACAGAATGCTTTTAACTGCAAACAAATCAGTTACCCATGCAGATTAGTTAATAGCAATAAAATACAGTAAAAAGTATGCAGCAGGCAATAAAAGTGCTATATATAAATTGCTAGAAGCAATAATCAGTATAAATAAGCCAAAAACAGGATACTTATATATCTCAGATCAGAGTTGTAGTCAATGCCCCTCCTCCACTCTGCTCAGTGTGTATAGACAGAAATCCTCTCAAAGTTAGGGCTTAAATACCAGAAGATACAACCTTAGATAACTTTTTTTAAAAAGCACAAAAGAACCAGCCCCCACTAGCCAGCAGCCAATCAACACAATCCAGCCAAGAAGGTAAAAAAATGCTTCTGCTAATTCAAGACGACCTGTTCATGTGCTCTGAACAATCACTGCAAGGACAAACAGGACCAGAGCCAGCAAATCTGAACTGGGACAATACTAAAGCTATTGGCCTACACTCTTTAGACACTAAACACTACAGGAATCTTTATGACAGCAGTGAGCCACAAAATGAAAGTTTTTAAACACATAAAAGAGCAAAGAGACTCAACAGAATGCTTTTAACTGCAAACAAATCAGATACCCATGCAGATTAGTTAATAGCAATAAAAGACAGTGCAATGTATGCAGCAGGCAATAAAAGGTGCTATTTATAAATTGCTAGAAGCAATAATCAGTATAAATAAGCCAAAAACAGGATACTTATATATCTCAGATCAGAGTTGTAGTCAACGCCCCTCCTCCACTCTGATCAGTGTGTATAGACAGAAATCCTCTCAAAGTTAGGGCTTAAATACCAGAAGATACAACCTTAGACAAGTTTTTTTAAAAGCACAAGAGAACCAGCCCCCACTAGCCAGCAGCCAATCAACACAATCCTGCCAAGAAGGTAAAGAAAGGCTTCTGCTAATTCAAGATGACCTGTTCATGTGCTCTGAACAATCAGTGCAAGGACAAACAGACCCAGAGCCAGCAAATCTGTACTGGGACAATACTAAAGCTATTAGTCTACACTCCTTAGACAGTAAACACTACAGGAATCTTTATGACAGCAGTGAGCCACAAAATGAAAGTTTTTAAACAGATAAAGGAGCAAAGAGACTCTACAGAATGCTTTTAACTGCAAACAAATCAGTTACCCATGCAGAATAGTTAATAGCAATAAAATACAGTAAAAAGTATGCAGCAGGCAATAAAAAGTGCTATATATAAATTGCTAGAAGCAATAATCAGTATAAATAAGCCCAAAAAACAGGATACTTATATATCTCAGATCAGAGTTGTAGTCAATGCCCCTCCTCCACTCTGCTCAGTGTGTATAGACAGAAATCCTCTGAAAGTTAGGGCTTAAATACCAGAAGATACAACCTTAATGGCCTTAAAGTAGATGATAAAGAGTGGCTGGTGGCAGTCGAAACTACCTTATAGTCTGGGAAGAAGGGAGCATAGCTAGTAAACAGTTACCAGCCTTTCCCATGAGTGTGTGTGTGTGTGTGTGTGTGTGTGTGTGTGTGTGTGTGTGTGTGTGTGTGTGTGCTTGTATAAAAATCAAATCTCAAAGAGTGTGTGTCAGCTACTTGGGCAGGGACACGAAGCCCTGTTTGGATAGACAGGGTACTGGAGATCTTGGTTTACACATTCAGCTGAGATCTCAACCCTATGGCTGTGTCAGTGGGGAGTCTTATTGGGGATCTGGAGAAAGAGGGAGAAACCAGCCCCAGCCTGACTGTGATCTCTGTGTGCTCTTAAGGGAAGTTGCACTTTACGGTGTGTGTGTTTGGTGTGTGTGTGCGTGTGTGTGTGTGTGTGTGTGTGTGTGTGTGTGTGTGTGTGTGTGTGTGTGTGTGTGTGTGTGTATGTGTGTACTTGTCATCCTTCCAGTGTATACGTTCCCCACTGTTGTTAGTGGTGAGGATTGAGGCTCCTTGATTACTAGGCCAGTACAGGGGTGTCACATGTGCCATAACAACAGCTATCACCAAGTCAAACTACGAACTCCTAGCTCACAGCTGACTCTCCATCACATGTAAGACCCAAAAAATGCAAGTGCCATAACTGAAAATTAAAACAATATTCTGTGAAAAAAGTACATTTTAAAACTCACTGTTATACCACTAAAACCACTGTAAGTATTTATTTCACTCTGCTGAAGCCCTGGGCTTGAGCACTCCTCAATGACTGGAATAAATCTTTCTTCAACAGGACAGGTAAAATTGAAAGATCTGGCACAAACTTGTCTAAGACGTTTATCATGTTTACGCTTGTCTTAATTCAGTTTACACAATTCATTTTACATTAACATTTCTGCTAGCTCTTATGCTGTGACCAAAGTATTGGGGATTAGTCTTCTCCAAAACAGCATCTGTCTTGGTTTAAATTTTTACCCTGAATTCTTGATAGGTAGGAGCACAGCCACTAACCTCTAATCATTATTCTGTTTATCTGGACCAAATACCAGGTTCCATAACTATAACAACACAATCATTTCATCTTAGCAAGTCATTCATTTTATGCTAAAAATTTTCAGGTGCTGAATTTATACCAAAGCAGCCTCTTGAAACAAAACGTTCCCATAGCATTAAGGAAATTGCCAGCTTTTTTTCTTCTTCTAGACATATTTGTTAAAACCCAGTGAAAGCATTTTCATAGTTTATAGGCTCATAGGTTCATAGGCAAGTGCTAGGCTAGCTGCCCTTGTGAGCCATTTTAGGCCTATCCAGTTTCCCTTTTAGTGCTCAAAATAATCTGTCTAATTTGGTTATAGACTGGCCTAACCCATCCCATGGTCAATAATTATATATTACCCCTAATGCAAATAACTGGGATCGTACCATAAATACATCTTAGCAGTCTGTAGCAGTGTCTAGAATACCGAGTATAGTAACAGGGCTTTCAATCATTCTATGTAGGACATGTTGTTTGAGCCTTGGATCCTTTTAGTAAGATATCTCTATGTGCATGTCTCAATTGTTGCATGTGTCTAGATAGACACATGCCAAAGGAGGCATTATATTCAATGACTGGCCTAATGAGGACTGAGTAAAGGGGGCAATGACATCACTAGATCTAGACACAATCCTTTTGTTTATACGCTGTGCACTATAGAAGGACTTTCTTACAACAATAGACACATGTTGGTCAAAAGTTAGGTCACTGTCTACATAAGTTCCCAAATCCCAAACAACTGGGTCTGCTCTTAGGAGTGTATAGTTCTATGGGACAGATGAATTTCCAAAGGATACAATAATGCATTTTTTGGCACCAGTTATTTATTTGAGGTAAATGTTCATGCAGGATGGGTAAGTCATTTGGGAATTCAGTGATTGCTCCTAACTAGCAGTCATCTGCAAACATAATCATCCAGAGCCCTTTGGCATTGAGTTCTACTTCAGAAAAGTAGATGACAAACAGAAGAGGTTCTAGTACAGAACCTGGGGGACTACACTAGTGAGTGATCTCTTTGTGGAGGTAACGTTCTCTGTTTTGATTATCTGTATCCTATCTGTGAACCAGTTGGCAATCCAGCAGGTGATATAGGGGTTTATTCACAGCTTTTTTGGTATGCTTTACTGGGGAATTGTGTCAATAGCTTTGGCTAGGTTGAGGCGTGTGGTGTGTACCATTTTGCCTGCATCTATTGCTTTGGTGACCTTTTCAAAAATCCACCAGGCTGAGTAAGCATGACCTGCCCTTGATGAATCCAACTGAGATGGTCTAGTGTTTGGAGGTTTCCTGTGTCCTGATTGATTAATTCTATGATAACTTAAAGAAACAAACAGGAAAAAGCGCATTCACCGGACTAGAACTAATTCAATTTATTGTAAGCGTTTTCAAATGTAAAAATTCACAAACTTCCTCAAACAAACACAGTTGTTAACTGACTTAGTATAAATAACCCTCCCCATCAATGACATCATATCCTGTAAAACATTTAAAAAGATATTGTCCATTAAATCACAATCTAATCACAAGAACATATTTCAGTCTACATAAAGCTCATTTCACGTATAACAAAACTTAATTAATTACATTAATTAACATATAACAGCATATAAATATATACAAGTATATTAAAACATATAACAATATTAAAACTAGTACACAATTGTTCATTTAATGTCTGTTTAAGGCCTTAAGCTTCAAAATACATTTAATGGAACTGTATTCATTTAAACCGGGATAGGTGTAAGCGTTAGTTAATACTTGCCACCATAATTCTTTCTAATATGCCAGGGTTGGGGGTTTTCCCGGGTAAAGGGCCAAGGGCCCCTAAAACCCAATTTGGATTTGAAAAAAGTTTTTTTTTTTAAAACCTATTTTTGGGTTAGTTTTGGGGAAACCCTTTTGGAGAATTTTTTCAAAAATTTGGCATTGTGTTGGGCAACTAGCCTGGAGGTGTGAATATCCTTGGTGAATATGGACACTCCTCCACCTTTAGTGTTTCGGTCTTGGTTTTGTGGCCGAAAAAATGTGGTAAGAGTTGTAGCCTAGTATTGCAGGGGTGCTCTCTGGAGCCTTGAACCAGGTCTCAGTTATTGCACAGATATCGATGTTCTCCATTTTTAGGAGTGCCTCAAGAGAGTGCATTTTGAGGTTTAGACTTCTAGCATTGAGTAGCATTACCTTCAGATTTTGCATGCTTGTATCTGTTATGGTGGTGGTTTTGTCCTTTGAACCTTGCCTAAAAAAGGCACTATAGGGGTGGCAAGAGCCTTAGCCAGTAACCTGAATCCCAGGGGTGACAGGTGCAGACCATCTCTGGCAAAGCATCATGGTTTGTTGATCATGTCTTCCCAGGCAGACAGATACTGGATCCCCTTTGTATGACACCAGAAGCTTAGCCAATTGTTGAAGTCAATCATTTTGTCCTTATACTGTGGTATCATTCTGGGTGAAGGCAGGATGCTACTCAGGGCTAGGGTCATACCTGCCTGGACCACATGATCTGAGAGCTCTTCCATGTCTCTTTTCATGTAGTCCAGGGAGGTACGTCTCAAGTCATTCACTCCAACATGGACAATGACAGAGTTGTATTTGTACTTGTTGTGGAATGACTTGAGTGCATGTGTTATGTTGCAGATCCTGGCACCTGACAGGCAGCTGACTGTAATTTTCTCCTTGTTCAGCCTGGTGAGGGGGACTTCAGTTTGCCTGACTATAGAGTCGCCTATGACTAAAGTGTTGGGTACATTGTCTTGCCATAGGGGCTGTTGGGTGGCACAATTGCATTGTGAGCTATGTGTCACTTTGGTTGTGACTGGTGTTTGTTTGGGTTTCAGCTTCAGAGGTCCTTCTTGCCTGGGCAGGTTAATATTAAGGGCTTCCACATATGTGGGTTTAGTGTTGCTATGTGTGGGTGCTGATGGTGTGGGTTTTGAAGGGCTATGAGTTGCTTGAGGTGTAGTGCAGGTGTTAGCCTTCTCCTCTTGACTGTCTAGCACAATCGTGGCCGGAGAGAGCTTTGCTATCAGTTTGGCTATGTAAGTGCATCTCTCGCCAGGTTGTAGTGTTGGGTGGCAGGAGGAGAGGGTTGTCTGTGTACATGAGGCAGTTGCCGCATTGCCCCAGTATGCCCAGATTCACCAAGTGGACAGGAGAAATCACTGGAAGCTGACCCTTGGACATGTCTGTTTAGGTGCTTTTTTGTAAAGTACAAGAGCTGTTTTCCCTTACCTTTGCAAGGTACTTTGCAATTATAGGCTGTTTAGTGCCTACGATTAATTCCCCCTTATTGACAAGGAGAGTGGAGTGCTTGTATCAGTTTCAGGCTTCCTAGTGCTTTCCAGAAGGTTCTAGAGCAAGTTCTAGTCAAAGGGGTTCAGATTGTTAGTGCTACTACTGAGAAACCAGCTAGTTCTAAGGGAAAATTTGAAGAGCAGACTTTCTGGCACCTGGAATACTTTATGGGAGGAAGTTACTTTAGATAAGGTAATGAAAATGTATTGTGTTTTTGAAAAATAAACCGTTTACGTTTAGGACATTGGATACTGGTTTGGCTGCTTACCCCGATTTGAGCTTCACGTTTCATTGGGTTTGTGTCTTGTGCATTTGGGTTTACCTGGAATAGTTTAACTATAGCCCCGCAGTGCTGCACAATGCAAATAATGCACAAACACATGGGTTTTTAAGCCAGAAAGTTGAAAGGGATAGAAATCAGCCCAAAAAAAGCTAATAAAATTAGTTTCACAGGAAAGCACTTCTCTAGTTTCAGATAGGTAGTACAATGCTCACCACTCCCACTGGTAAGCAGTAGGACTTCCCTCTACCACAGCAAGGTCTGGATAGCTCTGAACACAGAAAATAAAGTCCTGAGACAAGCAAAGCTTGGGATCTGGACTATACTGGCTAGGAAACGTGGGAAACAAGCAAACAAGATAGTATTTTTTTTTGTTAAAACAGGCTAAACAATGCAATAATAAAGTAAATAAACACAGAAAAAGCTAACACACTTGAGTGTGCAGTTCTAAACAGTAAATGCAATCAATAATCTACAAAATTAGCAATTTAAAACTTTTTAAATGAAGCAAGGCAAGTGCACAACTGAAAAACAATTTAAAAGGCAGTAATATAGAAGAATAAGTAGCTAGTCTACATATACAGAGAAGCCTATATATACAGAAAAGCAGCTAAAACACACTTAAACAATTCAGATGCAGTGCAACCAAGAGCATTTGAGTTGTAGCAATATTAAGGCAAATACAGTTATAATAAATGCATTAAAATATACTCTATATTTCCAAAATGTTTAAGAAGCACAGTCAGAACACAAGGAGATTCAGGCAATTTTTATTTTTTTTTAGAAAGGGAGAAAGAAGTAACAGAAGGCCTTCTCAGATGTCCTCTCTGTATTAGGTAGAATGAGCTAATGACACTAGACTGGGAGGAGTGTCCCAGCTCAAAATTACAGTAGGGGTGGGCAACTGCAAAGCCACGAAGTATAACAACAAGACACCAACAGGGAGGGGGGCTGGGGACCAAAAATCTTTATGACAGCAGTGAGCCACAAAATGAAAGTTCTTAAACAGATAAAGGAGCAAAGATATTCTACAGAATGCTTTTAACTGCGAACAAATCAGTTACCCATGCAGATTAGTTAATAGCAATAAAATACAGTAAAAAGTATGCAGCAGGCAATAAAAAGTGCTATATATAAATTGCTTGAAGCAATAATCAGTATAAATCAGCCAAAAAAAACAAGATACTTATATATCTCAGATCAGAGTTGTAGTCAACGTCCCTCCTCCACTCTGCTCAGTGTGTATAGACAGAAATTCTCTCAAAGTTAGGGCTTATATACCAGAAGATACAACCTTAGATAACTTTTGTAAAAAAAGCACAAAAGAACCAGCCCCCACTAGCCAGCAGCCAATCAACACAATCCAGCCAAGAAGTTAAAGAAAGACTTCTGCTAATTCAAGATGGTCTGTTCATGTGCTCTGAACAATCACTGCAAGGACAAACAGGCCCAGAGCCAGCAAATCTGAACTGGGACAATACTAAATCTATTAGCCTACACTCTTTAGACAGTAGACACTACAGGAATCTTTATGACAGCAGTGAGCCACAAAATGAAACTTTTTAAACAGATAAAGGAGCAAAGAGACTCTACAGAATGCTTTTAACTGCAAACAAATCAGTTACCCATGCAGATTAGTTAATAGCAATAAAATACAGTAAAACGTATGCAGCAGGCAATAAAAAGTGCTATATATAAATTGCTAGAAGCAATAATCAGTATAAATAAGCCAAAAAAACAGGATACTTATATATCTCAGATCAGAGTTGTAGTCAAAGCCCTCCTCCACTCTGATCAGTGTGTATAGACAGAAATCCTCTCAAAGTTAGGGCTTAAATACAAGAAGATCCAACCTTAGACAACGTTTTTTTAAAAAAGCACAAAAGAACCAGCCCCCACTAGCCAGCCACCAATCAACACAATCCAGTCAAGAAGGTAAAGAAAGGCTTCTGCTAATTTAAGATGGCCTGTTCATGTGCTCTGAACAATAATTGCAAGGACAAACAGGCCAAGAGCCAACAAATCTGAACTGGGACAATACTAAAGCTATTAGCCTACACTCTTTAGACAGTAAACACTGCAGAAGTCTTTATGACAGCAGTGAGCCACAAAATGAAAGTTTTTAAACAGATAAAGGAGCAAAGAGACTCTACAGAATGCTTTTAACTGCAAACAAATCAGTTACCCATGCATATTAGTTAATAGCAATAGAACACAGTAAAAAGTATGCAGCAGGCAATGAAAAGTGCTATATATAAATTGCTAGAAGCAATAATCAGTATAAATAAGCCCAAAAAACAGGATACTTATATATCTCAGATCAGAGTTGTAGTCAAAACCCCTCCTCCACTCTGCTCAGTGTGCATGGACAGAAATCCTCTCAAAGTTAAGGCTTAAATATCAGAAGATACAACCTTAGACAACTTTTTTTTAAAAGCACAAAAGAACCAGCCCCCACTAGCCAACAGCCAATCAACACAATCCTGCCAAGAAGGTAAAGAAAGGCTTCTGCTAATTCAAGATGGCCTGTTCATGTGCTCTGAACAATCACTGCAAGGACAATCAGGCCCAGAGCCAGCAAATCTGAACTGGGACAATACTAAAGCTATTAGCCTACACTCTTTAGACAGTAAACACTATAGGAATCTTTAAGACAGCAGTGAGCCACAAAATGAAAATTTTTAAACAGATAAAGGAGAAAAAAGACTCTACAGAATGTTTTTAACTGCAAACAAATCAGTTATCCATGCAGATTAGTTAATAGCAATAAAATACAATAAAATGTATGCTGCAGGCAATACAAAGTGCTATATATAAATTGCTAGAAGCAATAATCAGTATAAATAAGCCAAAAAAAGGATACTTATATATCTCAGATCAGAGTTGTTATCAACGCCCCTCCTCCACTCTGCTCAGTGTGTATAGACAGAAATCCTCTCAAAGTTAGGGCTTAAATACCAGAAGATACAACCTTAATGGCCTTAAAGTAGCTGATAAAGAGTGGCTGGTGGCAGTCGGAACTACCTTATAGTCTGGACAGAAGGGGGCATAGCTAGTAAACAGTTACCAGCCTTTCCCATGAGTGTGTGTGTGTGTGTGTGTTTGTATATAAATCAAATCTCAAAGAGTGTGTGTTAGCTACTTGGGCAGGGACACGAAGCCCTGGTTGGGCAGACAGGGTACAGGAGATTTTGGTTTACACACTCAGCTGAGATCTCAACCCTATAGCTGTGCCAGTGGGGAGTCTTATTGGGGATCTGGAGAAAGAGGGAGAAACCAGCCCCAGCCTGACTATGATCTCTGTGTGCTCTTTAGGGAAGTTGCACTTTATGATGTGTGTGTGTGTGTGTGTGTGTGTGTGTGTGTGTGTGTGTGTGTGTGTGTGTGTGTGTGTGTGTGTGTGTGTGTGTGTACTTGTCATCCTTCCAGTGTATACGTTCCCCACTGTTTCCAGTGGTGAGGATTGAGGTTCCTTGATTACTGGGCCAGTGCAGGGGTGTCACATGTGCCATAACAGCTATCACCAAGTCAAACCACAAACTCCCAGCTCACAGCTGACTCCCCATCACGTGTAAGACCCAAAAAATGCAAGTGCCATAACTCTGATAATTAAAACAATATTCTGTGAAAAAGAGTACATTTTAAAACTCACGGTTATACCACTAAAACCACTGTAAGTATTTATTTCACTCTGCTGAAACCCTGGGCTTGAGCACTCCCCAATGACTGGAATAAATCTTTCTTCAACAGGACAGGTAAAATTTAAATATCTGGCACAAACTTGTCTAAGATATTTATCATGTCTACTCTTGTCTTAATTCAGTTTACACTTAATTCATTTTACATTAGCATTTCTGCTAGCTCTTATGCTATGACCAAAGTATTGGGGATTAGTCTTCTCCAAAACAGCATCTGTCTTGGTTTAAATTTTAACCCTGAATTCTTGATAGGTTGGAGCACAGCCACTAACCTCTAATCATTCACCTGTTTATCTGGACCAAATACCAGGTTCCATAACTATAACAACACAATCATTTCATCTTAGCAAGTCATTAATTTTATGCTAAAAAGTTTCAGGTGCTGAAGTTATACTAAAGCAGCCTCTTGAAACAAAACTTTCCCATAGCATTAAGGAAATAGCCAGCTTTTTTTCTTCTTCTAGACATATTTGTTAAAACCCAGTGAAAGCATTTTCATAGTTTATAGGCTCATAGGTTCATAGGCAAGTACTAGGCTAGCTGTCCTTGTGAGCCATTTTAGGCCTAGCCAGTTTCCCTTTTAATGCTCAAAATAATCTGTCTAATTTGGTTATAGACTGGCCTAACCCATCCCATGGTCAATAATTATATATTACCCCTAATGCAAATAACTGGGATCATACCATAAATACGTCTTAGCAGTCTGTAGCAGTGTCTAGAATACCGAGTATAGTAACAGGGCTTTCAATCATTCTATGTAGGACATGTTGTTTGACCCTTGGATCCTTTTAGTAAGATATCTCTATGTGCATGTCTCAATTGTTGCATGTGTTTGGATAGATACATGCCAAAGGAGGCATTATATTCAATGACTGGCCTAATGAGGACTGAGTAAAGGGGGCAATGACATCACTAGATCTAGACACAGTCCTTTTGTTTATAAGCTGTGCACTATAGAAGGACTTTCTTACAACAATAGACACATGTTGGTCAAAAGTTAGGTCACTGTCCACATAAGTTCCCAAATCCCAAACAACTGGGTCTGCTCTTAGGAGTGTATAGTTCCATGGGGCAGATGACTTTCCAAAGGATACAATAATGCATTTTTTGGCACCAGTTATTTATTTGAGGTAAATGTTCATGCAGGATGGCTTAGTCATTTGGGAATTCAATGACTGCTCCTAACTTGCAGTCATCTGCAAACATAGTCATCCAGAGCTCTTTGGCATTGAGTTCTACTTCAGAAAAGTAGATGACAAACAGAAGAGGTTCTAGTACAGAACCCTGTGGGACTACACTAGTGAGTGACATCTTTGTGGAGGTAACTTTCTCAGTTTTGATTATCTGTAGCCTATCTGTAAACTAGTTGGCAATCCAGCAGGTGATATAGGGGTTTATTCACAGCTTTTTTGGTATGCCTTACTGGGGAAGTGTGTCAATAGCTTTGGCTAGGTTGAGGCATGTGGTGTGTACCATTTTGCCTGCATCTATTGCTTTGGTGACCTTTTCAAAAAATACACCAGGCTGAGTAAGCATGACCTGCCCTTGACGAATCCAAATTGAGATGGTCTAGTGTTTGGAGGTTTCCTGTGTCCTGACTGATGAATTCTATGACAACTTAAAGAAAACAGGCAAAGGGCATTCACCGGACTAGAACTAATTCAATTTATTGTAAGTGCTTTCAAATGTAAAAATTCACAAACTTCCTCAGACAAACACAGTTGTTAACTGACTTAGTTTAAATAACCCTCCACATCAATGACATCATATCCTGTAAACGATTTAAAAAGATATTGTCCATTAAATCACAATGTAATCACAAGAACATATTTCATTCTACATAAAGCTCATTTCACGTATAACAAAACTTAATTAATTACATTAACATATAAAAGCATATAAATATATGCAAGTATATTAAAACATATAACAATATTAAAACTAGTATACAATTGTTCATTTAACGTCTATTTAAGGCCTTAAGCTTCAAAATACATTTAATGGAACTGTATTTGTTTAAACCGGGATAGGTGTAAGCGTTAGTTAATACTTGCCACCATAATTCTCTAAGTTCTAACTCCACAGATACTGGCCCACCTCTAATATTAGCGTGTATTTGTTCAATAGCAAGAAACAAAAATGAATGCTCAGGACATTCAATAGTTTCACTAAAGCATTGTTTACATCTTTCCTATTAATGCTATATAAATGTTCATATATTCTCTTTCTAAAGTGCCTATCAGTTTTGCCAATATAGAACTGGGGGCAATTTTGACACTGGGCTAAATATACTACACCAGTGTCATTTCAATTATATTTACCCTTAACTCTATATTTATTTCTACCTATGGAAAAACTATTAGTCACTTTAATATGTTTACACATTCTACAAGAACCACATTTGTACATGCCTCCATCCTTTTGTAAAGGGGGCAATACAGTCTCAACCAAATTTTTAAGGTTCCGTCCCCTTTTATAAACAAGTTGAGGCATATCTGGTATCTTGTTTCTAATAAAGGTGTCCTCTTTCAACACCACCCAGTTCTTGTATAGAATACCCCGCACAATTTCAGCCTCAATACAAAAATATGTAATAAAATACATTGAGGCATTAGATGTGTTACCTTCATTAGGTATAGTATTCATATTAGAGGAATTCAAATTTGGACCACCAATACCACAGTCATTAGTATTAACACCATTAATGACTTCAATTCTACCAAGAATGGGTTTAAACCAACCATTATTACGTTTATTACTAACCTCAGATATAAGGTTGTCAATCAAGGTAGATGGGTATCCCCTTGCTATAAACATTGTTTTAAGTAGATAACATTCATCCCAAAAATCATCCTCTAGAGTGGCCATTCGGGACACTCTAACTAGCTGGCCTTTAATAACAGCACGTTTCTGATAATGGGGATGAGCACTACTGAAGTGAAGAAAACTATTAGAATATGTTGGCTTACGGTAGATTTTTGCAATATAACCCAAATTCACCATATCCTTAATAAGTAATACATCCAAGAATGATATCTTAACGTTATTAAATTCGTAGGTAAAACTCAAAAATGGAGTAAGATTAGATAATATAGAGACAAATTCTGCAGCCTCACTTTCATCACCTTTAAATAAAACAAAAATATTGTCCAAATAACGTGTGTACCAGCAGACAAATTCTTTAAAGATGTCAAGTTTAAACAGAATCTCATTTTCCCAATATGCCATAATGGTATTCGCAAAGCTTATTGAATGTCCTGAGCATTCATTTTTGTTTCTTGTTATCGAACAGATACACGCTAATATTAAAGGTGGGCCAGTATCTGTGGAGTTAGAACTTAGAGAATTATGGTGGCAAGTATTAACTAACGCTTACACCTATCCCGGTTTAAATGAATACAGTTCTGTTAAATGTATTTTGAAGCTTAAGGCCTTAAATAGACGTTAAATGACCAATTGTGTATTAGTTTTAATACTGTTATATGTTTTAATATACTTGTATATATTTATATGCTTTTATATGTTAATTAATGTAATTAATTAAGTTTTGTTATAGGTGAAATGAGCTTTATGTAGAATGAAATATGTTCTTGTGATTACATTGTGATTTAATGGACAATATCTTTTTAAATGTTTTACAGGATATGATGTCATTGATGTGGAGGGTTATTTAAACTAAGTCAGTTAACAACTGTGTTTGTCTGAGGAAATTTGTGAATTTTTACATTCAAAAGCGCTTACAATAAATTGAATTAGTTCTAGTCCGGTGAATGCCCTTTGCCTGTTTGTTTCTTTAAGTTATTTTGTTTGTTTGTTTTTTGAAAAAGAGTTTTTATTCATGGCAAGTGGGTTTGAACCAGACTCGCAATTATTTTTCTCTCAAGAGAGAATGGATGTGCAGGGTGGTGACGGAGACCATCTTATGGGCAATTTAACTTTGCTTATTCAGATGCTGAATGCACAAATGGATGATTTAAACACTAAAGTTGATGGCCTTAGTGGAATAGCAGCAAGTGTTGGCAGTTCTGGTCAGCAAATTAATCCAAATGGGGATGCCAATGGTAGTGCATTATTGCATAGAAATAGAGGTTTACCTTCCACATCAGCAGCTTTACTGGGGACTAACCAGAGGTTGAATGGCCTTAATTCTCTGGTTCAAAACAATGAAGGTACGAGTGTTCAGAATAATAACAATGTTCAATTTAACCTGCCTTCATTGACTGAGTGCATCAATAAACCGATGGTTTTAACTTACAGTGAAGCAGTAGCTAGTACTTCAGCTGTGACTGCTAACAATCATACTAACACTGTGGATATTGTAAGTAATTTAAAAACTTTTGATAATAAGTTATTTAAACTCAAGAAACTTCAATTGGAAACAGTTTATTTACTTATGTGTATTGAGAGGGGTCACATCCCGAAGGGCCTACAACAATGGCGGTTTCCCGTAGGTTTAGAACGTGGTTCCCAGTTTCATAAAGACCTTTTGGTTTTGTTTGATAAACAAGGCTGTGAATTCCTTGAACTGTTGATAAAAGACTATGATGCACAAATTTTGTTACTGAGGAATGATTTGTTGGAACTTGCAAAAGCCATTAAAGGGGACAGTGACTTTCCTAGGTATAAATATGATTTTTCACGTATATTTGTTAGCATTGAACAAACCTTGGAGAGACTAAAAGCCACAAAAAATAAAAAGTTGGCACGTGATATGAGGGATTATACACAATGTACAGGTTACCCCTTACCTCCCCTTAACACCAATTTGAGAACTAGTGGTGAACTGCTTAATGTTGGGGAAGGCGAAGCTTTGGCTAATTCTGATGTCTTGGACTACATTACTGCTGATATTGATCTTACTGGAGATGTGAATAATACCATTCCCCCTTCTGCACGCCACAGTGAAAGGCTGCAAAATCGACAGGGGGTACAGACTAATACCATCCATAATACGGGTTTTCACAACAACAAGCCTGTACAGGGCAGTTTAACGGGACCACACAAGGGCAGGTACCGGCAACCAAGGAAGAACAATCGTCGCCGCAGATAACAATTAGCCCCTGTGTATTGAACCCATCAGAAATGATTGAAAATACATATCCTTGTGTATTGAATCCACCAGAAATGACTGAAACTGTATATCCACATATTTTATTGAATACATTTGGTGACTTTAGAATATATAATTTTACTGAATTTGAAGTATCTCCTGAACTTATTAATGTATTGTCCAATGGGTTATCTTTTGTACCAGCCAAGCACATGAATGTGGCTGACACCATTTTAGATCTGAAAGTTTTCATACATAAACTGAAATTGTTGTGTCTTCTTGGGAATATGTCTAGTCTGAATTCTGATGTTCATTTTTCCAGTATTTTTAATCCCCCTTTGCATAACACCATTAGATTTTTTGAAAAATTATGTGAATTGGATTTACATAATTTATCTGTGATGGGTGTTAAAGATAGGGAGACTGTTCCTGGTTGTAGTTTAAATTTGGTGGCTTTTGCAGTGCCTGCCCCACTGTAGATTTGATCTAGGACACTCCCCCAGTCCCATCTCTTTACCGCATTCTACCTAATAAACCCTTTCTGCACTTGCTTTTAGTCCTTTTTAATTTAATTACATTTTTTCAAACTGTGTGTGGACTAATATTGCTACATACTCAAGTGTGCCCGCTTGCACTGCATGTGAATTGTTTTTACTACTGTTTTTGCTACTTTTCTGAAAAAAAAAAAATTTCTGCTTTTACTGTATTTGTGTTTCTTCCTACTTTATTTTGCTTTTGCGTCATCTTAAAAGTACTCAGTTGTATTTATTACTGCTTGGTGTAACTCATTCTAAGCATTTTAGTTTAAGCACTTGGGCTTCAGACCAGTTGTTTTACATTAAGAAGGTTTGTGGTCTGCACTGTAGTGGCAGAACAGGTAGCTTACATCCTTCTAAGTTGGGAACTGCTGATTGAGGGCTCAGTGTCTGTTATTCTAAAAGTGTATTAATTCTGGTTTAAGCACTTGGGCTTCAGGCCAGTTATTTTACATTAAAAGGGTTCGTGGTCTGCACTCTTGTGGAAGGAGAGGCTGGACTCTGCCCTTCTGAGCTGGGAATTTCTGGTTAAAGGCTTATAGTGCCTGCATATTTGAACTGCTTCTTACTGAAATTGGTACACCTTGTTTGCTGTAGCGTAGACTAGATCCAGGCCTGCTGAATCTAGCTTTGTTTGTATAACTTGAGCACTAATCCAGGCATTCTTTAAAGTATTCAATTGTATTTACTACTGCTTGGTAGTAACTTGATTAAAGTGTAACTATCATTCTAAGTCATTTGGATTAAGCACTTGGGCTTCAGACCAGTTGTTTTACATTAGGAAGGTTTGTGGCCTGCACTGTGGTGGCAGGACAGGTAGCTTACATCCTTCTAAGTTGGGAACTGCTGATTGAGGGCTCAGTGTCTGTTATTCTAAAAGTGTATTAGTTCTGGTTTAAGCACTTGGGCTTCAGGCCAGTTATTTTACATTAAGAAGGTTCGTGGTCTGCACTCTTGTGGGAGGAGAGGCTGGACTCTGCCCTTCTGAGCTGGGAATTTCTGGTTAAAGGCTTATAGTGCCTGCATATTTCAACTGTTTCTTACTGAAATTCATACACCTTGTTTGCTGTAGCATAGACTAGATCCAGGCCTGCTGAATCTAGCTTTGTTTGTATGTTTGTTGTTTGTTTGCTTGTTATTTCCCTGAAACGCTAATACCACCTAAAACGCGGCTTTTCAGCGCTTCTGTGGATCCCTAGTGATATCTGCATTGCTTACTGTACTTATTTCCTTGTTTCACTTAAAAGAAAGTTACTGTTTGTCATTTTTGCATTTAAGTTACCTGTAACACATTGCATTTAAGTTACCTGGCACTTGCTCACTAAAGCAATTATATAAGTCAGCACTAAAAATTAAAAGCACTACACCCTTACAAACTCCCCTTGAGTACCTTGTTCTCCACTGGCCCTTTTTTTTCAATTATAAAGGATTTCCCAATGCTATTCTAGCATGTCCAAAGGTCAGTTGTCAATCTCCTCTCTGGTCCAGCTGGTGAATCTGGGAATCTTGAGGCAATGTTACAACTGCCTCATGTACACAGACAACCCTCTCCTCCTCCCAACAAATTTCAACACATGTGAGAGATGCATCCATATAGCCAAACTGGAGGCTAAGCTCTCTCAACTCAGTGCTGGCACAACCAGTCAGGAGGAGAAGGAAACCACACTCACTACAATTCCAGTCTCACATAGACCTACCACGACAGCAAACCAAACACATAAACACACAAAAACATACTCGGAGGCTCTAAATAAAAATCTGCCTAAGCAGCAGAGACCTCCAAAGCAGACACCCAAGCAACCGCTACCCCAAAACAAAACATGTGCAACACATAGCTCACAAAGCCAGTGTGCCGAACAGTCACAGCCCTTAAGGCTAAACAACACACCTGATACACTTGTAATGGGTGACTCTATCGTCAGGCACACTGACGTCCCGCTCACCAGGCTGAACAAGGAGAATGTCACGGTGAGCTACCTGTCAGGCGCTATGATCTGCCACATAACACAAGCACTCAGGTCACTCCAAGGCAAGTACAAATATGACTCAGTCATTGTCCATGCTGGTGTGAATGACCTGAGACGTACCTCCCTGGACTACATGAAAAGAGACATAGAGGAGCTCTCTGTGCATGTGGCCCAGGCCGGTATGACCCTGACCTTGAGTAGCATATTACCCTCACCAAGAATGATGCCACAATATGAAGACAAGATGATCAATTTCAACAATTGGCTTAAGTATTGGTGTCATTCAAAGGGGATCCAATGCCTGTCAGCCTAGGATGACATGCTCAACAAGCCACGATGCTTCGCTAGGGACGGCTTGCACCTGTCACCCTGGGCTGGATATTGGCAAAGGCTCTTGCTACCCCATAGTGCCTTTTTAGGCAAGGCTCAAAAGACAAACCCACCTCCATAGGTATCACAAGGGATAAGAAACTGAGTAATGCTACTCAACGCCAGAAGTCTAAACTTCAAGATGCACGCACTCGAACTCTCCTTAGCATGGAGAACATAAATATCTGGGCGGTAACAGAAACCTGGTTCAAGGCTCCCGAGAGCACCCCAGCACTACCAGGTTATACCTCATACCATGCTTTTCGGCCCCAAAACTTGGACCGAACCACAAAAGCAGGGGGAGTATCAATATTCGTCAAAGATACCCACACCTCCAGGTTGGTGGCACAGCACGAAGCATCAGAGACTATCCATGTGCAACTAACAGTGGGTAAAACTGCCTTCCAGTTTATAGCCTGCTACAGACCACCCTCCCAAACCCAGGAACCCCACTCGGCCTTCCTGAGAACACTGGAAAATATGAAGGTCACTCCAAACACTATTATATTGGGTGACTTCAACTACCCAAACATAGACTGGGAGCATTACTCTAGCTCCAACACCCTAGCCCAAAGGTTCCTAGAATTTATAAACTCAAATGCTATGGAACAACTTGTTACCACTCCCACAAGAGGGGAAAACATACTGGACCTGATCATCACCAACATGGGGACTCTATGTTCCAGACCAGAAGTGTATCCCTCACTGGTAAGATCAGACCATAAACTAATCTCACTGGATATTCACATCCCGACCCCACCTCCTGCCCAGAAAACCACAGTGAAAAACTTCTAAAGCAAATTTCACACTCCTCAAAACCGAAGTGGAATCCTTCAAAGCCCCGGGTCTGTGGAAAATGCCCAGACCGCAGAATCCTTTATAAATGCATTCTATGAACACCTTCAGGAATGCATGGATCATGCAATCCCAAATAAAACCAAGACCCAATCCTCCAAAGGCAGATGTCCTGTCTGGTGGACCCCAGCCATAAACAAACTATACAATAGAAGGAGGAAGCTACTAAATGATAGAGCAAAATCCCAAAAAGGGAAGGCATCTCTGATCAGTATTAGCAAAAAACTACGGGCACTCATAAAATCGTCTAAGGCCAGCTTCGAGAGAAAAATTGCACAGGACACTAAGGATAATCCCAAGGCTTTCTTTAGTTATGTTAGGAACCTGGGTGGGAATTCCCAGATATGCTCAGAATTAGTCCAAAATGACAAAAAATACACCGAACCCACAGACATTGCCAACATCCTAGCTGACAGGTTCAGCACAAACTCCCCCCTCCCCACCAAAAGGGCAAATATCTATCCCAGCAGAGTGCTGCCCCCCTGACATCTCAGATGCTAAGGTAAGAGCCGCCTCCAAAGCAAAAACACAGCATCAATGGGACCAGATGGTGTCCCGGGCTGCGTCCCTACATGAACTCCAAGAAGAGCTAAACCCAAACATAAAACTACTGTTCAATCTCAGCCTTACTACAGGATATGTACCCAAAGAGTGGCGTACAGCAACAGTGGTCCCTCTCCACAAAGGTGGTGCCTCAACGGATCCTGGAAACTATCACCCCATAAGCCTGACTAGCTTGGTCTGCAAAGCTATGGAAAGGATCATCATGGACCTCATAAATAAAGATATCGGGGACCTACAGACACTGGATCATACCCAGTTCGGCTTTGTTAAGGGCAGATCCTGCCTCTTAAACCTGGTTGATTTCTTTGAAACAGTCACCAAGGCCATTGATGAGGGGAAGGTTGTCCACACAGCCTACCTGGACCTCGCAAAAGCCTTCGATACAATACCCCACTCGGGCATTATAGATAAGCTCACCAGCTTAAATATAAACCCCTATGTCACTAGATGGGTTGCAAACTGGCTCAAGGACAGAACCCACATGGTTAGAATTGCTGGAGCCATGTCAGACTCCAAGCCAGTTGCAAGTGGCATCCCACAAGGCTCAGTCCTGGGACCTCTCTTGTTCGGTATATATTTCTCGGAGGTACAGGCCAACATGGAAGGACTGTGGCTGACCAAGTTCGCAGATGACTGCAAACTGGGCGCCATAATTGACTCTCCTGCTGACACAAGTATCCTTCAAAAGAGCCTCATAGAAACAGACAACTGGTGCCAGAGCCATGACCTCAAGCTAAACACCAAAAAGTGTATAGTCATCCCCTTTGGCAAAAACAAAGTGCCCACAAATTACCACATAGGTGGTAATCCATTAAGTACAGAAGAAGTAATTAGGGACATGGGGACCCATGTTGATAGCAGTCTCTCATTTGAAAACCACGTGGCCAAAGTGGTTAGAAAAACATTTTATATAGCCCACCTAATCATGAAGGGATTCACATCTAGATCAGGAGAGGTCATCATGCCTCTTTACTCATCCCTCATCAGGCCCATAATTGAGTACAATGCCCCTTTTGGGATGTACCTTACCAGACACCTGCACCAACTGGAAAGACCCCAAAAGTACCTCACCAAGAGGATCAAAGGGCTCAAACAGATGCCATATGCTGCCCGGTTAAAGAAACTCCAGCTCTACTCAGTGGCATACCACCTGTTCAGGGGCGATCTGTGCCTGACGTATAAAGCCATGTCCAACCCGGAATTAATGGACATGCTGCACCTCAGAAAATCCAAATCGCATCGAGCTACGCTCGAGAGACTTGAACCTCAGCACTGAAATAAATAGGACATGCTGGAGGGACAGATTCATAACCCAGAGGCTCCTTTCACTCTGGAATAAAATCCCAGTCCAGGTTAGGCAGAGTCCCTCATTGACTCTCTTCAAGAGGAATCTTGATGAGTGGATGGGAGATCATAGGTTTAACCCGGGTATCACTTCTGTGTCACTGTTAGACAGAGGCACAGTATACTAACCTCGAAAAAGGGCATAGCAAAATTAATTTAAAATGGGTGGTGAAAGCCAAACACATTCTGACTAGGCTTATAAATGCCCTAGGGCAGATAGCCTAGTATGAACCTATGAACCTTTGAACCTATCTCTGATAATGAATTAAAAGCATTAAAATTATTAAGAGATCAAAGAATTAGAGTATTAAAACCGGATAAGGGTGGTGGGCTTATTTTAATGAGTGATAAACTTTATGAAGAAAATATCTTAATGTTACTTAATACCGATACCTATGTTAAGGTTTCATTGAATGAATTGAATGGAGCCTATCAACGTATTAGAGTTTTGATTAAGGATTTATTTATTGATCGTATGATTGATTTAGAAACCTTTAATTATCTGACTATGCCGTCACCCATTACACCGGTTATTTTTGGATTGCCTAAAATCCACAAAAACTTGAGTAAACCACCTTTCTGCCTGATTTTGGACGGACGTAACAGTATGACTTATGGGTGTGCTAAATTGGTTGATTCTAAACTTAAAAAATATTTGGAGAATCAACCACAAATATGCTGGGATTCATGGAGTTTTTTGGAAGCAATAAATAGCTTAAGATTTGATGACCAAATTAATGTTTTAACCATTGATGTCCGTGAACTTTATACTGTTATTCCTGAGAAATTAGGTATCAAATGGGTTTGCGAGTTTTTGTTTAAGCAAGGTGTTTCAGGTGATGAAATTAACTTAATAGAATATTTACTGGACACTGTGCTGTCTAATAATTATATTTTGTTTAAAGGCAATTTTTATCATCAAAAATCTGGTGCTGCCATGGGTTCCCCCTGTGGGGGGAGCTTTGCGAATACTGTTATAGCATATTGGGAAAATGAGATTCTGTTTAAACTTGACATCTTTAAAAAATTTGTCTTCTGGTACACACGTTATTTGGATGATATTTTTGCTTTATTTAAAGATGATGAATATATTATCTAAAAATCGGCCTCGGTTGCAACAAGATGAAGAAAGATAAAATTTTTTTTAAGCAACTAAGAAGTGCTTACAGAAAGAACTTTAATTTAACAAATAAAAATAAAAATAAATCAGATACATCCAGTGAATCAAGCGCTTTCATCTCCAACCATTTGGAGACTTTATCAAGACAGAGCATGCCCCAACTGACAGCAAATTTATAATATAAAGTTAATTACTGAACCAATCAACATCCAGGGTTCATGAATAATTCATGAGCAATGATTATTCCTACAATTTACATCTAATAATGTCAGATAATCACACATAAAATGTTCATCATCCTAAATATTACACACTATAATACATATAAATACATAACTATAAAATACATTATTAAAATAAAATTGAATATGTGTAAATAAAATCTAATAAAACCTCAACATTTCCTATATGTTGTACACTTTAGAAAGGGTTAATAATTTAGAATACAGTGAGACAGGTGTATTCATCACCATTGATGTGAAGGATTTGTACACCTCAATACCCCATGATACTGGTATTGAATGGGCATGTGACTATTTATTGGAAAAAGGAGCATCACAACCAAAAATGAATGTATACGAATAACTATTTGAACTTGTGTTGAAAAATAACTGTATATTTTTTAATGGTGATTTTTTTATCCAAGCAGTTGGTGTTGCTATGGGTTCTCCATGTGGTGGTTTGTACTCTAATTTGGTCATGCTACAATGGGATAAAAAGTTTGTTATTAATTCAGTTTTTATCAATGAATTGTGGTTTGTTTCTTGACTTTCAAAAGTTTGAAGTTATCTGTATTATCTAATCTTACTTCATTTTGAGTTTTACCTACGAATTTAATAACGTTAAGATATAATTCTTGGATGTATTACTTATTACGGATATGGTGAATTTGGGTTATATTGCAAAAATCTACTGTAAGCCTACATATTCTAATAGTTTTCTTCACTTCAGTAGTGCTCATCCCCATTATCAGAAACGTGCTGTTATTAAAGGCCAGCTAGTTAGAGTGGCCCGAATGACCACTCTAGAGGATGATTTTTGGGATGAATGTTATCTACTTAAAACAATGTTTATAGCAAGGGGATACTCATCTACCTTGATTGACAGCCTTATATCTGAGGTTAGTAATAAACATAATAATGGTTGGTTTAAACCCATTCTTGGTAGAATTGAAGTCATTAATGGTGTTAATACTAATGACTGTGGTATTGGTGGTCTGAATTTGAATTCCTCTAATATGAATACTATATCTAATGAAGGTAACACATCTAATGCTTCATTATATTTTATTACATCTTTTTGTATTAAGGCTGAAATTGTGTGGGGTATTCTATACAAGAATTGGGTGGTGTTGAAAGAGGACACCTTTATTAGAAACAAGATACCAGATATGCCTCAACTTGTTTATAAAAGGGGACGGAACCTTAAAAAATTGGTTGAGACTGTATTGCCCCCTTTACAAAAGGATGGAGGCATATACAAATGTGGTTCTTGTAGAATGTGTAAACATATTAAAGTGACTAATAGTTTTTCCATAGGTAGAAATAAATATAGAGTTAAGGGTAAATATAATTGTAATGCCACTGGTGTAGTATATTTAGACCAGTGTCAAAATTGCCCCCAGTTCTATATTGGTAAAACTGATAGGCACTTTAGAAAGAGAATATATGAACATTTATATAGCATTAATAGAAAAGATGTAAACAACGCGTTAGTGAAACATATTGAATGTCCTGAGCATTCACTTTTGTTTCTTGTTATCGAACAAATACACACTAATATTAGAGGTGGGCCAGCATCTGTGGAGTTAGAACTTAGAGAATTATGGTGGCAAGTATTAACTAACGCTTACACCTATCCCGGTTTAAATTAATACAGTTCCATTAAATGCATTTTGAAGCTTTAGGCCTTAAATAGATGTTAAATGACCAATTGTGTACTAGTTTTAATATTGTTATATGTTTTAATATACTTGTATATATTTATATGCTTTTATATGTTAATTAATGAAATTAATTAAGTTTTGTTATAGGTGAAATGAGCTTTATGCAGAATGAAATATGTTCTTGTGATTACATTGTGATTTAATGGACAATATCTTTTTAAATGTTTTACAGGATATGATGTCATTGATGTGGAGGGTTATTTAAACTAAGTCAGTTAACAACTGTGTTTGTCTGAGGAAGTTTGTGAATTTTTACATTCGAAAGTGCTTACAATAAATTGAATTAGTTCTAGTCCGGTGAATGCCCTTTGCCTGTTTGTTTCTTTAAGTTATTTTGTTTGTTTGATAATTCTATGATAAGCCTTTCCATGGCTTTGCATATGAGGCTGGTCAGACTTATGGGTCTGTAATCACCTGGGACTGTGGAAAGTCCTCCCTTGTGCAGGGGAGTAACTGTAGCTGTTCTCCATTTGCTTGGTGCAAAACCTGTACAGAGGCTGAGACTGAACAGTATTGTTAGGGGTGTGACTCAATCATGCTTCATATTAGTTAAGATGCATCCAGGGATATTGTCAGGACCCATCAATGCAGTAATTTTAGCTTTTGATAGCAGTTTTAAGACTTGGTCTTGTGTGATAGCTGAAGTGAGACAGTTTCAAGTATCTCTTGAGCGACAGATGAAGGGGAGTGAGGGGTAAAGCTAGAGCTACATTTATTGGCCAGTTGGTTTGCTATATCTTCAGCCTCTATGAAGGTAACATTGTTCACAATCAGCTCAGCACATTGCTACATTGTGCGTTTGAGATTACCAACATAACTACAAATTGCATTGTGATTGTCTTTTGCTTAGGTAGTTATTTAAACCTCAAACATGGTTTTGGTGGATTTTATTATGCTTCTGAGTTGTTTGTTTATTTCAGTGATAAAGGCTCTAAAAGTCTGGGAATTACTCTTCTTACTTTTGGTCAAAATTATTTTCCTTTTATTATAAAGCTTGTTGATATTATCTAATGTGGAAAAACTTTAGCATGGATTAGTTTAGGTGCTATACCTTCTAGTGTAGGTAGAATGAACCTTTCCTACACACCTGTATCATTTACCTCTTGTAAATCAACACATGTTCATATATGGCAATTTTTCTTTATTGTTGGGATCATTGAGGCACAGCCCTCAGTCTGTTTGGTTATACTTTCGATTACAGCAACGCTTTGCATTCTTTTGAATTTTACTTCAGTTTTAAACAGCACAAGAAATGGCACTCTTCTGGGTATGATCAAGCTATATGGGTATAGCATCCAGTTTTAATGTAATCTTTACTAGTTCACAGAGAAGCAGACCAACTTCACCAAATGCATCCACATTAACTTAATTTATTCTGGTATTTAAGATCATTCCACATGCCACGGCTTTGCTGGGCAGATTATTTATGTACAGACTATCCAGCACATAAACCCTGAACTCAGACTTGTGACCCCTAGATTCAGACAAGATTAGAAATCTACCAATGCACATCAGTTTACATTGAGGATTTCATATTTCAGTCTCTGCTTCATTCAACAGCAGACAATTTGAGATATTTCTTTATATAGCATATGGTATGAAAGTAAAGGCAGCTCCTATATCAATATTGAAACTCACTTGTGTTCCACCAGGGAGTTTACTTCCCAGTCAATATGAGACAGTAGACACAGAATCAAGGAAAATGCTTTTTGAACATTATTTTCATTTTTTTCTCAGAAGTAACTTTTTTGATTAGCTTTACTTTACAAACTGCAGCAAAATGGCCTTGCCTTTTACATTGTTTACATATCCTACCTCCTGGTGCACACTGTTCTGACTCAGCATGATAAAAGTTAGCCTTCATGCATTTTCCAAGCTTACATTCACTCTGCTTCTCATGAACTTGCTTATTTTTGTTTTTAAACTTGCCATATTAGTATTTTGCTTCTTTATTTACTTTACTAATTCCACTTCACTGGCAATTTGTATGACATTTTCTAAAGTTAAATTCACTTCAAGTTGTAATTCTGTCTCTAATTTGTTCCCACAATTTTCTTCCATTTCATACCATCACCTTACAAAAGCTTTAACACATAAACATTTGGCTTGTACACATCTGTAGAAGTAGGCCTTTTTCATGCATAATACAGAAGTTTGATGCATGAATGCCAAGAAATTCACTTCGAGAGGGAATGGGTGTCAAGAAAACATAAAAAGGTTTATGATCAGAAAACTGATCATAATTATTTGTAGAGCCCAGTCATTTTTTGCACTAAGGAGAGATCATCTTGGTGACAACTAATAGTAATAATCGAGTACCTATTTTTCAGTTTTTTATATGTTAGGACTGCTAACTAGATCTTGACAAGTACGGTTGATAAGTACTTAAATGTCTGATTTTCCAGGATTTTCTATTATATCTGGGCATTTAACTGCTGGAACTATTTACATGTTTTTTAGGATAGCACTTTCAAATGGAGATACTAAAAAAAATCAGGGTGTGGCATAAAATGATATGGTGAACTTAGCAAATGAGATTTTCATATTGAGTGCGTAATGTGTCATATCTGGTTGGAGCATTATACTGTTGTATTTAAACAGTAAGAAAAGAACTTCTTTAATTTTACAGATATTAAAACTGTCAGAATTATGAAGAGCACTGAAAACCATAATATTTCAGTTTATGCAGAGGATTAAGGCAATGAACTGTTAATGAGCTGCTTTGGTGGTACAGGGTTTGATTCTCTCAGTCTTAATTTACCTGCTCTGTGACCTTGAGCAAGTCACTTAACCATATGGTACTGTGGAGTGAGAATTTGGGCTAGGTATCTTAATGGTCTCCTAAGCTGCATGCCTAATAGCTACCTTTGAACTTATGAAGCTAAGAGAGCTTTCTTTTCCCTACCAGCATCAGTCTGAAACAACTATCTGCCACATTGTATAGTCATCACAAAAAATGGATGGCCTAATGAGGCAAGCATCTAAAAATACATAAATACATAGATATGTGATTCTGAGCAAATGACTTAACCAAACATTGTTCACAGGCTTAGCCTGTAAAAGGTCAATGTGAATCAGTGCTCTTGCACAGTTAACAAATATAAATAAAGACATATGTAGACAAATAAATATAGATGGGTTCACAGATAGGTATGTTGCCAATTCCATGGGACAGAGATCTGGTGCCATAATAGTGACACAAGAGGCCAAGACCTGGAGATAGGAAAGTGCAATATTTTGTCAACTTGCCCACACCAGTGATAGGAAAGGAGATTTCTAGCTGGCTGACAATCCATGGTAGAGAATGAATGTTTCAGCCTAGCCACAAGTATGGAGAATGCACCATTAGTTCATCCACATACTTTTTAAGTTGTTGGGCATAAAGCATGGAGTAGGACAAAGGGTAGGTAAAGAAAAAAACATACATGTAATAACTTGCTTCAGTCTGACTCTGGCCATATCTCAACATGTGGCCACAAAGGTGAGGAAGAACTTAAAAGGCCTGTGTGCGGACAGCCAAAATATTTATAAAACAAAGCATGCACAGACACTACACTGTATTACAGAGAAACTGGAACTGAACACCCAGAGAATGGATTGTGCAGAGAAGCAAAGAATATACACACTGAGCAAGCACTGCTGAGATTCACTCTTCTCCAGGATTTTTGATGTTTTTTTTTAAATTCTGCCTGTACTCTGCATTATGAGTGCTGGCATTTCAATAGGGAAACAGCTCATGTCTTTACAAATGGGCACCATCTTAAGCAGGCATACTTCAGTCTTTCTCCTCCTGAGGGTTATTCTATAGCCACCATGGAATTATTTCTGTTTAGTGAGGCTATTTCCTTATGCTGAGCTCCACAAGCAGGCGAGCAATAGCAATTGATATGTGTAGCACAGAACTTTGGGATACAAGAAGGGAAAGATGATCCAGTGGGAAATGAAACCTATACAGCTAGAGAAAAGTGAGCACCATCAACAGCTTTAAGACAAGTTAGTAAATAAAAAAGCAAGCAAGCAAATAAATACTAAATAAATAAATAAACCACCTGTGTCAGTACAATATCTTCATGAATTAGAGGCATGGTGTGGCAGAGAGGGTAACAGAGAGGAGACCCTTTAAAGTATTATGACTGTAAAATTCTAGACTGACAAGCATTTACAAGAAAGGATTGAATGGATAGAAATCACTGTATGGTACTGGAGCAGATATATGCGAAAGAAAGCCATTTGTTATTTCATTAAAAATAAATGATAAAACAATGATTCAAGTCTTTATTAATAATCATGCAAATCTAATAACTTACCTGCTACATATTGTTGAAGTAATGTGGTAACATTATGAAATGTTATATAAATTATAGGGGGGCTGAATTTATTGACCATTTGTCCAGATGGAGGGAAACACACATTGCACAACTCTTCCGAAAGATATCTGACATGGCCATGGGGGAGATTCAGAAACTGAAAAACAAAGTTTGGCAACCTAGTCATCAAGCTTCCAACCTCCACTAACTGTACTTAGTAACACAGAAAGAGGGTTTTAAAACTAACCCTCATAAATAAGTAACCATTTGGGTGTTCTTTGTTCAGCAAACTACCTCTCCAGCATCTTGACACTGTAATGACATCAGAATGGGGCCATGTCTTCCATAACAAGCCCATGGAATAGATGGGTATATCAGAATTTAGTACTGCATGACTTTTAAATTGTAATAAATATTTGTATTAATTGCAACTGCACAGGGAAACTACAGCAACACTGTGGGTTACATGGATATGTGCCTAATGCACAAAAAGTAGCCAATACACTGGATACTTGACATACAACAATAAGCCAAAGGGTTTGGCATTACAGATGTCCTTTTGCAGATTCAGCAGATGCCCATCTAGGATCACTGAAACAAAAAATATATAATTTCAGTGACTCTGGGCTTTTGGATTACTGTCCCCCATTTTTGAGTATGCTTAAGCACAAATTTAAGCTTGTCTTCTTGAGACAGACTACATATCTTTGCATGGTACCTCTGCTCTGAAAAGCAGAAATTCAAGATTATATGTAGGTTAAAAAGACAGGATGAGCATAGAAGTGTCCTTTATCACTAAATATGACATTATCTTCACTCTACAGGGTGTATTTAGCAAGTTAACATTTTCACTAAACCTACCCAAATCCACAGAGAATACTCTGACAACTGTTTCATAAATGACGGCCCTGACAGGACAAAATGTACCACTAACAGGCTAATATTTTTAATTCATGATGGGAAAACAAACAGTTTCTATACTGGCTCTACAAATTAGATGACATGTTTTAGGTATTACAACTGTAACATTAAAGCAGGCACATTTAATATTGATAATTTGTTAGAGTATAAGTAGACTGCCTCCTACATATATAAACTCACTGTCTGACTCCTTATGAGCAACAATGTGTTAGACACATATTTCAGTAGGCAGAGTTATGAAAAACTATGACCTCTTTCCACAATGCCTTTCAAATCATAATGGACTACTTATTTTGAATGTCAGAGTAAAGTAGGTATAATGTGTATAGTTCCGGGTCATCATTCCCGTAATGTTTTAGAATATTCAAATGATATACTGTTTGTTGTAATCAGAAGTATAGCTGGCTCAATCAGCACCCTGGGCTGATACCATGAGCCAGGTCCCCACCCCCCTCAGCTCTTAAAGCGAAGACCAAAAAAAAGTGCAATAACCCAATGTAATAGATTATCATCTATCAATTCCAATTGTCATTTCTTGTTTAAAACACCATGAATAACTGTTTAGGGCTTCTAGTGAACCCAAAGAAGGCAACATTTACTCTTGAGTTGGGGTTTTCTTGAACCCATTCACTCACCCATTTTCTAATTTACTTGTCCTGATGAGGGTCAGGGTGTTAGCAAGCTGAGCAGGGAGGAAGTGATTTTCCTCTCCACAGGACATCCTGTGAGATAATCAGGCATGTCCAGATAAGCTGAGCGATATAATAATCTACCTAGTGCATCTTGGATGTATCCTTGGCCTTCACCAGTGGGCCATACCTTATTCCCCTCCCCCTGGAGGGGAACATCATCACTAAGTACCCTAAACACCTCAGCAGACCCCTCCCAGACTGGAGGATTAGTGGTTTTACTCTGAGATCTTCCTAAATTGCTGAGCGCTGTGCTCAGTCATGGAGAGCAAGACTAGCAACCTGAGGAACCTCAGTTCCATGACTTGTATCCATGATGTCATCCTTTCAGTCCATGTCCAAAGCTTGTGACCATAGGAGAGGATGACATAGGAGAAGCTGTAAACTTAAATCCACATGCTGTGACTAAGATATCACCACAACACCACAGTGCAGTACAATGACCACAGTATTGTTACTGCTCCACACATGCACAGGTAACAAGGTAAACCTCCTCATCCACTAAACTCTCACCCATGAAGAGGACACCACAAAACTTAAATTACTGCATGTGAGGGAGCTGCTCCCCTTTCACCTGAAGACAGCAAAGAATTAGTGTTTGGGAAACAATGGTAGCCTGTAACGTGGAGGTGGTAGTTTTCATCCCAGCCTACTTCCCATGTACCACTGACCAGCTCATGCTGGAACCTCTTTCAGGCCACCCTAAAGTCATTCTCCATGGCCTCACCAAACTCTAACCACAACCAGATCTTAAGTTCAATTCCTGCTGCAGCTGTTTCCTTCATGGATTGTTAGTATATGTTGGTCATATTGCTTGCCTTCCAAAGAAGGCCACTTTCTTTTATTTGATGGAGTTCTTCATACTGGAATACATCAGCAGGTACTAGGTCATATTTTAATATGTAAAGAACAACCTGTATGTGAGTCAGATAAAGTTAAACAGTGTATTTAAAGCCTTGCACATGCACATCTTATATGCAAACAAGATTTCATCAAGGTGCTATTCATGGAAAACCTGTCTAAGCAGTGTTATTCATAAATATTTGTATCATAACTAATCAAAAGTTCTAATAATTTACCTTTTTTTAGTGAAATGCATAATTTCATTATAGTATTAACTCAGCATTACTTACTATCTAACTTCTGGTTCTCAGAACAGGAACAGAATGGCTATGCTTATACTTATGTTTTCTAGTCTGCAGAGAATTTAGGTGATTGTGTAGATTAAGACACACCATCATAGTTTGCTTAAGTATGGGTGGGGAATGGGTGGTGTTGACTTGCCTGACATCCTGGTGCAATTGTCAGTTAAGCATGACCATTCAAAGAAAACTGTTTTTTTACAAAAATATAGTGCTGGACCATGAACCATACATAGCCTCTCACCCCATCCACACATCCCTTTTTTATTTCATGGCCATGATGTGTTTTAAATGTATGACCCTAATACAAATGCTGTTCTATTTTTAATAAAGATTTGAATACATTTACTGCACAATCAGCTTCATCAGACTAGCTGGTGATGTATTTTTCTTTCCTTTTGATGTTTTTATGTTTTAATTGCATTTTATTAACCGGAGCTGCTCTGCATTTGGCATTTCCAGAGTGTTTCTGCTTGAATCCAAACCATCCAAAGTTAAGAACAAGATATTAAGTTTATTTTGAATTTGATCTGTACTTTTTCATCTGTATGTTACTGTTTTACTGCATTAATTTGTGCCTTTTTGACTGTTTTACTGTTTGTGCCTGTTTATTACCTGCACTTGTTTTGCACTGAAGTATTGCTTAGTTAGCATTGACTAGATCCCCACTTGCTGAATCTAGACTGTTTTTCAAACACTTGAACTCAGATCCAGCCATCTTACACTAAGAAGGGCTCCCCTGCACCCTTGTGACAGAAGAGTGTGGATATAGCCTTGTCTGAGCTGGGGATTGCTGGAGGAAGGATCATTGTGTGATTTCCTATTGTCAAACTAGTTTAAAACTGTTTAATTTTGCCTGTATATAAACCTTGTGTTTGCATGTAGCTGCACACCAAGCAATGGGGGTTAGAGATGCCTTGTATAGACGCAAATGCCTAGAAACTATTTTCTCCTAGACACCGGTCAGCAAAACCCCACCAGATTCCCTGCTGCTCTGTGGGCAATGCAGCTATGCACTTCTGCACTGCAGGCAAACCATCTGAGCACTGAGCAGCATCGCCCCCCACTGATCTTCTTTAGAATAAGTCCCCTTGTTAATTCCAGAGCAACAGCTGATCTAATTTGCCCTCTCACAAATTAGTACTTAAGAATTACCTGCTACTATGGGCAGTCAGTTTTCTAACATCTTTTCAGCCAGCCTGATTGACAGTGTAGCAATTGCCTCATATACACTGGCAACCACTTGCTCCTAAAGCAAACAAATACAGTATGTGAGAGATATAACTATACTATGAAACTAGAATCAGACCACTAATTGAGTACAATGCTCCCTTCTGTATGTATCTCACCAGACACCTGCAGCAGCTGAAGAGACCCCAGAGGTTTCCAACGAAGAGAATCCCGGGCCTCCAAAACGTGGTTTACATGAAAAGACTGAAAACCCCGTCACTGTACTCTGTATCATACAAGCTGCTGAGAGGTAGCCTGTGCCTGGCCTACAGGGAAGTCTCTGACTCTGCCCTAATGGAAATGCTGCACATCTGCAGATCTAATGGGACAAGAGTCACTCACTCCTGGGATCTCAAACTAGCCCCGTGACATTAACAGAACATGTTGGAGAGACAGATATATCTCCCACAGATTGCCACTCCTTTGGAATAAGCTTCCACTTCATGTGAATCAGAGCTCCTTAATGACCCTATTGAAGTGCAATCTTGACAACTGGATGGGTGACTGAAAATTCACCCAGGGGGTGGCACCTATGTCCCTCATGGATAGGTTGGTGCTTATCATCGAATCACTTTGCTAACAACAACCATCTAACTATGTCATTTAGGGTATTATGTTTTTTTTTACACAACTAGGCTTGTAAAGGCCCTAGGGCCATTAGCCTAGTAACTTCCTGCGAACTCATAAACCTATTAATTTTAGACCACCTAGCAGGATAAGTCCCCTTATTTATCTAGATGGAGATGTGATGTTGCACTTATGGGATTCGTTTAATTATTTGCGACTGGGCAATGTTTTACATAATTGAAGAGGTTTAAGTGTTAAACATTGCCTGCTGTTATTTGTTAAAGACATAAAAGTGAAGTGACAGAAAACAGCATAAATATGAATAATTCAATTAGTTTTCTATCACTTAATGGTAGTATTAACTAAATATACATATTTGAAGCAAACTCTTTTTCCCCAAGTTATATTTTGAATTTACCTACTTTAAGTTGGGAAAACAATTAGAGGCATCTTCTTGTTATTATTAATACAATTATTACACCAGGGAAAATTGGTTCAATTACTTATATTTATATTTTTTAGCTGCTTCATATCTAACTTAACTGACAAAAAGCAGCTTCACATAGTGATGCGTTTAAGTGGGCAGCATTTACTCATAACTCACATGACACAAGGGAACAGCACCTGCTACTGTGCATGTGGGGGTGTCTTAATGTAAACAGCAGGCAGAATTTACACACCACCGCTATAGATGTATAGAAGGCCAATGAATTTATAATTAGATTCATGTTTCCTAAAATAATTCTAAACAGCTAACTGTGACCTTAGACTGTCAGCATATTTTTGCATATTTCATCTTTGCAAAATTTTGGTTAAACAGAACCTGGCACGTTTCCATCCCTTAGTAAATACAGTAACCTTTTAGTTGTTGCCTGTTTGAAGCTTGAACAATTCAGTGCAAAGATTACTGAATACAACATTAACCATGACATTAGTCCAGATATGTGTATAATAACAAGTATCTCAATATTCCATTACAATCAGAGTTGCAACAGTATATTTTCTTTTTTGTTCATAGCTAATTTAAATTTTCTAGCTTAGGTGTGAACTTGGCATGACAATACGACTAATACAATTTACTAAGATTTGTCATTAAAGGTTGCATCAGATTTTAAAGATATCACAGAATAAAGTTTGATCTGGATTTTTTTTTTAACTCTTGTGGGACTGTAGAGCTAGCTGAAAGCTAAACAAAATGCTACCTAAACTGGCAAAGCAGCTGTTTATCTGTTTCTCACATAATTTGACTTTATCGAACAGTAAGGAAAATGTATATGTGTGTGTGTGTGTGTGTGTGTGTGTGTGTGTGTGTGTGTGTGTGTGTGTGTGTGTGTGTGTGTGTGTGTGTGTACTTGCATGTGTGTACATAGGAGCTAATTAAACTTACTCTCTGCTTGATATCATGAAATGATATGATAACTTTATGAGCACTGACATAAGCCTTTTTTTAGTACTGTATATATAAACTAAACATTAACTGAACTTAGCAAAATGCATTTTTGCCTTAATGCATCCTCCCACCAGTGGGTGGTAATCAAGGTATGGGTATAAGTAAGAAGGTGATGTTTTCCCCATAATGAGCTTATACATAAGAATAATACAAAAAGGAGTTGTTTTTTAACATTCCAGTCTAGTACAATAAAGCTTTTCTTAGGTGAGTTTAATCTCATTAGGTAAAAATTACTTGTGAGCATACTGTCCTTGCTGCCTGCCTTTGATGGGTTAAGTAGACGTCTTACAAAAACATGTAATTTTTTTCATGCATGTGTAGTGCACTCGCAGGTGTAGCTGAAGAGATATGGGTTCCTTCCTACCTGACTCTGGTGACACCCCTATTAGGCCCAACACACCAAGGTGGCAAGAGGGACAGATTTTATTCTAGGTGACACATCTAGTTTAAAAGGCGATAGCACAACCATAAATAAATTATTTCAACAGTGCACCAGTTAGCAATAAGGCAAGGTGAGAATATGCATGCAGTGAAAATATACATTCACCCTCTTCCCCAGTACTCAACAGAAGAAGGTCTTGACATTCAAACAAGCACAAAGAAGGCAATATCAATGAGCAGTAAAGCTTTATAATGCAGCAATACAAACACGGGAAAAAATGCAATGTCATTTATCAATAAAAGCTTCATAATACAACAATACAGATATGAGAAAATGCAATGTCACTGAGCAGCAAAATTCTTGAAGGCAGCAGTACTAACATGAGCAAAATGCAATGTCATTGAAAAATGAGGATTTATAATGCAACAGTACAAATATAAGAAAATAGAAGCCGCAGGGGTGCAACGGTAGCATTGTCGCCTCACTGCAAGAGGTTCTCCCATTTGATTCTCGGCTGGAGCGCCTTCTGTGTGGAGTCTGCATGTCCTCCCTGCGGTTGAGTGGTATTTGAAAGACATGTGTGAATGGGCGTGCCTTCGTTGAAGGTTGGGTGTCAAGCTGGCACCTCGGCACAGTAAAAATCTACTGCCAATCATTAGCGGACCGGAGTTCCACTGTGGTGATCCCTAACTGGAAAAAGACAAAAGAAGAACAAAAAACAATACAAATATGAGAAAATGCAATGCCATTGAGCAGTAAAGATTCTTTAAGGCAGCAGTTCTAACATGGCAAAATGCATTATCATTGAACAATAAAGATTTATAGTGTCACAATACAAATATGAGAGAATGCATGTCATTCAGCAGTACTAACACCCTCTACCCCCTTGATCAATTCTAAACAGGCCAACTATGAAACACTCTATTATACCTTGTTCACTGGCCAGTGACTACTTACAGTCTTGCTGCAGGCATGATGGGGCCCAAGTTGGAGCTCATATGGATCAGAGTTATTTGTAATCCACAAAGCATTAAAGGAGGAGGGACCACAATCTTATAAAAATATAAAATGACGGCCAGAGCCTCTCAACACTCCATCGAGAATATTCTAGTGACCAGGCGCCGTGGTTTGTCTGATGAGAAAAGCAGAAAATCACCTACCAGAACTCTGGTAATCCTCTATGGCTTTCTGGTACTAAGCCCAAGGGAACTCCTTTTCTTGCTGAATCATAGAAGGCATGGAACTTCTGGTTTCAGACTTCTTTCCTGATTTCACAAAATACCACATCCAGGATTTCAGCAAGAGACAGATACAATCTGTTACTTTACTTCCCTGTCCCAAAACACTAGAAAAGAAAATCCAGTCATGCTGCAAGGCCCTTTTTCCCTTCAGCTACGTGTTTCAGTCTTCCCTCCTTCAGCTAGTCTTCCAGAAAACCTCTTTCACTTTTGAAAGAAGTTTCGAACCAGCAGTGGTAAGGGAATACAGTCTTCTTTTCCTCTGTTTAATTATTGTATGGGTTCGTTTGAGGTGCTGTATTTGTATATTTTGCATTGTAAATTCATCAGCTAGCATATCTACTTATCAAGGATACTGTTAAATGTTTGCAAATAAGGTAGAAGCTTTACCGATGCTTTTCTAGACTGTTTGTAGTTACTGCCTGGGTACCTTAGTGGATAGGGCAGTAGAATACAGGAATATTGTATAATACTATTCAGGAATATTCCTGTCTTTACTATCTTAGATCCATCTGTACAGGCAGTAGATTGTACTGTTTAATTAATGAATGCCTCAGAGTCAAACACCAATTCATGTGTGCACAGAGAAGCGTGGCATTTTAGTAGTGCTGCTGAGGATGAAACAGTCGACTTTCCAACTCTGTTAAACTACTGAGGTTTTACTCTGTATGTGTGCACAGAGAAGCATGGCCTAATTCATCAGGGGGCTTGTAAAACTACTGAGGCCTGACTGCACGTGTACACAGAGAAGTGCTATTTGCTGAGGATCGTTTTTTTATTTGTTTCCTCATCTGCTATCTGTTAAAATAAGGCCTTTTGCTATTGTATATTTTATAGACTGGGAGGAAATTTGTTGTTCTAGTGTTTGTAGATTGGTTTAACTGTTTGCAGTGTAACAATTAATCACACTGAATTTGTTCTATTGCTTAAAGATTTGGTTTAGCTGTTTGTATTGTAACTAGTAATACATTGAAATGAGTTAATATGCTTGTTGCACTGTCCTAATTTACATCAATATTTTCCTTCTCTTCCTAGGAATCTCTTACAATTTCTCCCTACCCAGTCCATCCCATAGGAAAGGCTTTCAACACTAGGGACTGCTGCTGTTTGTGAAATGCCAGCAGCTACACTTGTGCTTATTATTTTAAAAAAACAGAGACAAGGATAATTACTTTTCACAGCTAACCCATTAATGTATGGAGATTTTTAGTATAGTGTTCTGCTTGGGGTCCACAGCACTGGCAACTTCACACTAGACTACCCTGTTAGTCCTACTATCTCACTAAATTACTAGCCCTAGGCAATCAAGTGAGATATATTGCAAGGAAACCTGCAACCTACCTAAACATTATTACCTTGGGTTTGTACTCTCCTGCACTGACCAGACAAACAGATTGGCTCTGCAATCTCCTTCTCCTTTGCGTCTACCAGCTTTGTTCACCCTCCAGGCTCACTTCGCTCCCCTACCCTGCCCCCAATTTCCACCTGCCCTCACTATTCCTACACTTATTCTAACCTCAGGTCCCCTCCGCCTACACTCAGCCAATCCAGGTATATCTCATCTTCATCCACTCCCCTTCACTTCCTCCAATACTTAATCACCCCTCCCTCATTTTAACCCTTAAAGTTCCATAGCCTTTTCTATAGTCCTCCCTCTTACCCTGTCACAGTCCCCTACCATTAAACTTCTTCCTTCACACACACTATCCAACTACTTACATATTTCTAATCATACCATGCCCCCTCTACTGTCTCAAATCCTTGTCTCCCTTACCATTCTTCTTCTAATTCCTTTATACCATGCTACCTCTTATTCATCTAACAAACTATCCCCTTCTTTCCTATCCCCCACCATCACTGCCAGCACCCATCCTCTCTCCTCTAGATCCCGCTTTCACACTATATCCTCCTCTCTAATTCAACCAAACCCTCCTCACTATATCAAACTAAAACCTCTTCCCTCTTCAATAAAATGCCACATACCTAGAGCAATACTGCACCTCCTACATTTTTCTAAGAGCAAACCAAGAGCCCTGCTCCAATTTCCCCTTAACTGCCTATGCTTAGCAGGTGACAAACACCCCAACCTAGGCCCTACTACCAGCAACAATCCATCTCCCCTTACCACCACCACCAATATCAACAACCCTAAATATCTCAAAATTCTGACCATTAATGCCCAGAGTCTAAAGAACAAAATAGCCCATTTCCATGCCTGGCTGTACCATACCCTTCCTGATATAGTAGCTGTCTCAGAGACATGGCTAAAATACAATATTCCAGACTCTGAAATTCTTCCCCCTGGATTTCAAGCTGTCAGACATGACTGCCTAAATAGGAAAGGTGAAGGAGTAGCCTTGATCTACTCAAGCCTACTCTCCATCGCTCCCTACCAAAACCTTATTCCTCAATTCAACAACGCCGAACTAATTATAGGAATACAATATCACAGTCAAAGGAGGCAGCGGAACACAGCAGTAAAATTCAATAAAATTAATCCCAAAACAAACAGTAGAACAAACAGTAAGTGCTTTTGCAGAAGCAGCTGCTTCATCAGACAAATAAAGATCCAAACTGTAGCACTTTTAAACAGCAAAGCAGCCAATTAGCATGCAAAAACAATTAGGAATTAACAAGAGCCTGTAAAGCCACACCAAAAAAATGCAGCTCAAACCTCATTGTATAAACACAAAAACATTTAATTCATAAAAAAACATATAAAGCATTTCATTCAACAGCCAAAAATGCAGTTCAGAACTCATTATATAAACATGAAAACATTTCGTACATAAAAGCATATAGAACATTTCATTCATAAAACATTATACAAATACTGAACATAATTAATATCTATCTGGCTAAGGGCCTATTCATTAAAACTGGTTTAATAGAAAATTTATCACTGAGGCCTTTCCCCATATTAGCTTTCATTCTAATAATCCAGTTCAATTCTTTGCTTTCTACCTTAGTTCTATGTGGACCCCCCCTTATACCCACATTGACTGTTTCAAGAGCCATAAACTTAAAATTGTGCTGAGCACCTAGTAACATGATGTGCTTAGATAAAGCATTAGTCTTAACTCTCCTGGAGATATCATATTGATGCTCCCTCATCCTGTCTCGTAGCCTGCGTGTTGTCATCCCAATGTAGAAACAGTAACAAACCATGCAGTAGGCTAAATAAACTAGATTCACTGTGTTACAGTTAGCTCTGGCTCTGAAAAACATCTTTTTATGCATATCTGGATGTTCAAATGCAGCACTACTGTCAATCAAATGACAGTGGTTACATGCCCGATAAGGAAATGTACCAATATTTAGCTGTGTATCAGTATTGGAGTTAAACTTTGGATAACATAGCAATTTCTTAAGTGATCTCTTATACTTATACATATAGCTTGGGGGTTCTTCTACTATTGATTCCACTCTCTCATTAGATCTAAGTATATCCCAGTGTTTAGCATAGATGTCCTTCAACAATCTAATGTTGCTGGCATGAATAACTGGTACTCTCAGTTTACAGTTGGTCACTTTCTGTTTGCAAAATTGAGTGGGTGAAGAGAAATATGGCTTACCCTCCTGAGTTCTAGATGTATATGCTCGAGCTGTAACCAAGCTAATTTCTTTCTTATTATAACCCCTCTCAAGGAATCGCTGTTCCATATATTTCAATTCACAAGAGAAGGTGGAGTCACCTGCTGTCAATCTGGATGTTCTTAACATCTGTGCTGTCACAACATTATTTAAAATATGCCCAGGATGCATACTCTGTCTGTGGACAAACGTATTCCTATGGCACCTTTTCCTTTAGATTTCAGAAGTAAAAGTGCAATCAAGTCCCCTGATAATCCTAACATCAAGAAAATCCATACTTACAGTAGAGCTACTGGCCGTCAAACTAAGAAAGTCAGTACTACTGTTGAGTTGACCAATGTATTGAGACAGCTCATCACCAGTACCCTCCCACAGGAGGAAAAGATCATCAACAAATCTCCTGTAAAAGACAATCTGTCCAGGCTTGAGCTGAGGTATGGTATGTATTTCCTCCCATTTTGCCATAACGAGGTTGGCGTAGCTATCGGCACAAGAGGTGCCCATAGCTACGCCATCCCTTTGTTTAAAAATACCTTCTTCAAACTTAAAAATGTTGTTGTCAACAATAAGTTCCATAAGCATACACAGTAAATCTATCTTATGGATCTCATAAGTGCCATCTTGCTTTAGATAGTCTCCCAACATCTCTATCCCTGTGTTGTTGGGTATGCACGTAAAAAGGGATTTCACATCTAATGCTATCATAATGCAACCATCAACAGGTGGTTTAACTTGTATGTGAGTAAGTAAGTCCCTAAGGAACTGTTCAGTATCCTTTAAAATATAACAGTTCTTAGCTAAAATTGGTTTGAAATGTTGTTCAACACAGATGGAAAGGGGTTCAGTGCACCATCCCCTTCCAGCTACTATTGGTTTCATAGGGGGTTTACTGGCATGCTTATGTATTTTAGGGAGGCCCTGTATAGTGGGCAAAGTTGGTTGTTGTATAATAAAATAATTAAAAAGATCAAGACTAATATGTCCAAGCTGCAGACATTCAAACAATTCATTATACACTCTACTAATAGACTGTTCAACCTGTTGCATTGTAAATGGAATATAAATTAATGGATCATTGAGCATGGTATACATTGCATCCTTGTAAAATGTATAATCCATAACTACAAGACATCCACCTTTGTCTGCTGGTCTAAAGCTCAAGGTAGAATCCTGACACATTTGTTCTAGAGCTAACCTTTCATTAACTGACATGTTAACGATTGTTCTAGAGCTAACCTCTCATTAACTGACATGTTGCAAAAAGTCTTTGTATTGCTGTTATTTTCATGCAAGGCATAAATGTCCCTAATGCATGCTTTTACAAAAACTTCAACAGCATCAACTGTAGGCGGTATAAAGCAACTAGTTTTCCTAAAAATATTAGCATTATTATTACTAGTGCCATGTGAATCATTAAAAAACATCTTTAAACTGACATTTCTAGTAAAAGTCTTAAGTTCTATGTTTTCAGTTAGTCATTTTCGTAGCTGGTATGAAACTCATAACTTTGTTTAGAAGGTTCATTTCAATGGCCATTAGTCTACAATTAGATAAAATCCAAACTAGCGTTGTTCCCACATCTTCTTCAATGTTAACGGAGTCCCTTCCTTGGTTGATGCCTTCCTCTTGAATCGTGCTCTCCCCAAAGGTCGTTCGTAAAAATTAGATGTATGAATGGGAAGAGGGTTAGACAACAAACCGTTTGGATTAAACGGCAGAGTTGGAGCACAAGTAGTTGCCACTGTATGTCAAGAATTTACTAGAAATGTCAGTTTAAAGATGTTTTTTAATGATTCACATGGCACTAGTAATAATAATGCTAATATTTTTAGGAAAACTAGTTGCTTTATACCGCCTACAGTTGATGCTGTTGAAGTTTTTGTAAAAGCATGCATTAGGGACATTTATGCTTTGTATGAAAATAATAACAATACAAAGACTTTTTGTAACAAGTCAGTTAATGAGAGGTTAGCTCTAGAACAAATGTGTCAGGATTCTACCTTGAGCTTTAGACCAGCAGACAAAGGTGGATGTCTTGTAGTTATGGATTATACATTTTACAAGGATGCAATGTATACCATGCTCAATGATCCATTGATTTATATTCCATTTACAATGCAACAGGTTGAACAGTCTATTAGTAGAGTGTATAATGAATTGTTTGAATGTCTACAGCTTGGACATATTAGTCTTGATCTTTTTAATTATTTTATTATACAACAACCAAGTTTGCCCACTATACAGGGCCTCCCTAAAATACATAAGCATGCCAGTAAACCCCCTATTAGACCAATAGTAGCTGGAAGGGGATGGTGCACTGAACCCCTTTCCATCTGTGTTGAACAACATTTCAAACCAATTTTAGCTAAGAATTGTTATATTTTAAAGGATACTGAACAGTTCCTTAGGGACTTATTTGCTCACATACAAGTTAAACCACCTGTTGCTGGTTGCATTATGATAGCATTAGATGTGAAATCCCTTTTTACGTACATACCCAACAACACAGGGATAGAGATGTTGGGAGACTATCTAACGCAAGATGGCACTTATGAGATCCATAAGATAGATTTACTGTGTATGCTTATGGAACTTATTGTTGACAACAACATTTTTATGTTTGAAGAAGGTATTTTTAAACAAAGGGATGGTGTAGCTATGGGCACCTCTTGTGCCAATAGCTACGCCAACCTCGTTATGGCAAAATGGGAGGAAATGCATATCATACCTCAGCTCAAGCCTGGACAGGTTATTTTTTACAGGAGATTTGTTGATGATCTTTTCCTCCTGTGGGAGGGTACTGGTGATGAGCTGTCTCAATACATTGGTCAACTCAACAGTAGTACTGACTTTCTTAGTTTGATGGCCAGTAGCTCTACTGTAAGTATGGATTTTCTTGATGTTAGGATTATCAGGGAACTTGATGGCACTTTTACTTCTGAAATCTATAGGAAAAGTTGCCATAAGAATACGTTTGTCCACAGACCGAGTATGCATCCTGGGCATATTTTTAATAATGTTGTGACAGCACAGATGTTAAGAACATCCAGATTGACAGGAGGTGACTCCACCTTCTCTTGTGAATTGAAACATATGGAACAGCGATTCCTTGAGAGGGGTTATAATAAGAAAGAAAGAAATTAACTTGGTTACAGCTTGAGCATATACATCTAGAACTCCGGAGGGTAAGCCATATTTCTCTTCACCCACTCAATTTTGCAAACAGGAAGTGACCAACTGTAAACTGAGAGTACCAGTTACTTATGCCAGCAACATTAGATTGTTGGAGGACATCTATGCTAAACACTGGGATATACTTAGATCTAATGAGATAGTGGAATCAATAGTAGGAGAAGCCCCGAGCTATATGTATAAGTATAAGAGATCACTTAAGAAATTGCTATGTTATCCAAAGTTTAACTCCAATACTGATACACAGCTAAATATTGGTACATTTCCTTATCGGGCATGTAACCACTGTCATTTGATTGACAGTAGTGCTGCATTTGAACATCCAGATATGCATAAAAATATGTTTTTCAGAGCCAGAGCTAACTGTAACACAGTGAATCTAGTTTATTTAGCCTACTGCACGGTTTGTTACTGTTTCTACATTGGAATGACAACACGCAGAGTACGAGACAGGATGAGGGAGCATCAATATGATATCTCCAGGAGAGTTGAGACTAATGCTTTATCTAAGCACATCATGTTACTAGGTGCTCAGCACAATTTTACGTTTATGGCTGTTGAAACAGTCAATGTGGGTATAAGGGGGGCCCACATACAACTAAGGTAGAAAGCAAAGAATTGAACTGGATTATTAGAATGAAAGCTAATATGGGGAAAGGCATCAATGATAAATTTTCTATTAAACCAGTTTTAATGAATAGGCCCTTAGCCAGATAGGTATTAATTATGTTCAGTATTTTTATAATGTTTTTATGAATGAAATGCTCTATATGCTTTTATGTATGAAATGTTTTCATGTTTATACAATGAGCTTTGAGCTGCATTTTGTGGTGTGGCTTTAAGGGCTTCTGTTAATTCCTAATTGTTTTTGCATGCTAATTGGCTGCTTTGCTGTTTAAAGGTACTACAGTTTTGATCTTTATTTGTCTGATGAAGCAGCTACTGCTGCGAAAGCACTTGCTGTTTGTTCTACTGTTTGTTTTGGGATTAAATTCTTGAATTTTACTGCTGTGTTCCGCTGCCTTCTTTGACTGTGATATTGTATGATTTATTTTCTGGAGGACCGGTTTACCTACACTATAGTCTTTATTCTTTGTTGCCTTAATTATAGGAATACTTAAAATAAATAACTATAAAAGCATTTGTGTTATAGCCCTCTATATCCCCCTGGAAACAATACATCTACACTCGAAGACATTCTACTATGGGCCTCAACCAATATTAAGCTTGAGACTTGCATCCTAGGAGATGTAAACATTGACTGGAACAAAACTGATAATAATAATCCCACCATCTCAATCAATCTATATAATTTCATTTAACTTACAAATACCATTACCAGACCTAATAAAAACAGCCCCCCAGGCTCCATACTTGACTGTATCCTAGTCTCTCACCCTAATAAATTCTCCCATAAGGGCACCTTACCAGACTCCATTAGTGACCACTTGCCAGCCTTCATCCATAGAGCAACTCCCTCCTCTCCTCACCAGCACCAGTTTATCCACACACTAAACCTTTCAAACTTTAACCCCACAACTTTCTCCAATTCTCTCAAACAAATAAACTGAGACAATCTATATACTCTTCCTCTAGACCAGGCCATTGAACATTTCACCTCAACCTTCTTAGCTACCCTTACTCCCATGCCCCCCCTAGAACAAAACGTATAAAAACCAACTCAGCCCCTTGGCTTACTAAAGACACCAAAATACTTATGAAACAAAGTGACAAAACCTGGAAACTTTACCATCGTAATAAGAACCTGGACAGCCTTCTTAAATATAAGCAACTCCATAACCTCGCCAAAAAACATATACAGGATAAAAAAGCATACTATACCAAACTTCAATCTAATCATTTCAAAAATCCCAAACAATTCTGGAAGTCAATCAATTCTCTTCTCAACCCTTGTACCAAAAACAATCCTTGCCCTGACACTAGCAGGTCTGACCCAGAAATAGCCACACTATTCAACTCCTTCTTTACTAACTCCATAGCAGAACTCACCAAGACCTTCCCAAACAATAACTCCTCCCGCCTACTCAAACCCTTTCCTCCACCATCCATCCCTTTCTCATCTCCCATCTTTCATCTCAAAGCCATCTCCACCTCATATATAACTAAACTCCTCTCTAAGCTTAAGCCAGGCTCCAATGCCCCTGACAACATCCCCTCACTCTTTCTAAAACTTGCAGCAGATGGCATCGCCATCCCCATTAGCATTCTCATTAACAGATCCATACAGGAATCTTATGTCCCCAAACTGTGGCATGCAGCCTTCATCCTACCCCTCCACAAAGGAGACAAAAATAATAGTATCTCCAACTTCCAACCCACAGCCATTCTCTCACCTATTTCAAAAATACATGAGAAATGCATCCACCTCCAACTCTTGCCATTCCTTACAAATAACCAAATCCTCACCCCAACACAACATGGATTCTGTCCTGGCCATAGCACAATAACTGCTCTCCTCTCTTTCCTAGACATAGTAAACCATGCCCGTGACTCTGGAGAACTTGTATCCACAGTCCTCCTTGACCTCTGCAAGGCTTTTGATACTGTCTCCCATTCCCACCTCCTAAACCACCTTGCTAATCTTAATCTTTCACATAACACCCTTACCTGGTTCAGCAGCTACCTCTCTGACTGATCTCAGGCCATAAAATGGAAAACTGGCACCTCAACCTTCCTCCCAACCCCAACCAGAGTCCCACAAGGATCCCTACTCGGCCCAATGCTATTTAATATCTTTATTAATGAATTCCACACAGCCATTCCTAACACCAAGATAGTCCAATACGCAGACGACTGAACTCTAGTCTGCTCTGCTTCTAACCTCCAAGTATTGCAAACAAAAACCCAAACTGCTTTTTCCACCACTGAGAACTGGATGTTTCAAAATCACCTCTCTCTAAATGCCAACAAGTCTAAAATTCTACTATTCTCTCCCTCAAAATCTCACCCTCTTGACAAAACCTCCTTCAACATTATCAGCCATGCCAATTCCACTATTGAAGTTGTTCCTTTTGCTAAACTTCTTGGGGTCACTATTGATGAACATCTCAAATCTGACACCCATATTCAGATAAGCATTAAGAAAACACATCAGAAACTTGGCATGCTGTACAGGAACTCCCACTTTCTATCCCCTTCCACAAGACAGACCCTAGCCACTACCTACTTACTATCACCTCTGATGTATGGTGCCCCCCTACTAACCAACCTATCTTCCTCCATCTCCTCTAAACTGGAATCCTGTTACAACAAAATCTCAAAGTTGCCACCAAGTCCAAATACTCCACCCACCACTGCATACCTCTCCACCTACTGCAATGGCTAGAACTTCCCAACTACCTGGACTACCTCCAACTCACTACAGCCCACAAGCTCATTTTTAAACCCACTAAATGCCCTGCACTAACTAACATCTTACCACTATATACCCCTCACAGAACTCTAAGATCTGCTCACCAAAATCTCATTTCTGTATACAAACCAAACCGTCCCTCAGGTCAGCTTCTCCTATCCTTTTCCTTAGCCAGAAAATGGAACTCTCTTCCTCTCTCTCTAAGAACTTCTGAAAACTGTGATCACTTCAAAACCCAGCTCCATTCCTACCTCCCAATAACAGGAAATGCACTTGCACTCTACCTACCTAATCCTGCCTAATACATGAATACTTTACATATACATAAAGTACTTCCACCTTACTCAATAGGAGTTCAATCTTATTTACTGTTTCCTTATAAATGTTTCTCTCATAGCATTCTCAGAAGATTTAAAACCTCAGTATAATGGTGAATCTGTACTACCGACCGCTAATTGTATTTACATGTAAATATGCATTGTATATCATACTATGTTGATATTCTACTGTGCTTATGTTTTACTACATAATTTTTTACTAATTGTTTAATTGTTACTATGTTTACTATGTTTTGTGGAGCTTTTCTCCCCGGGCCTCCACTGAAACCCCCCAGTCATCAAACTGAAAATAAAATAAAAATAAAAATAAAAAAATAAATATTTTTATTACTGAAAAGAGCTTCACCTTGTGGTGTAATGGAAAACTACAGTCTGTTACTTCTACATGAAATACAGTGGGAGCTACACGTAATATAGTATCAAAGCCCAAGGACTATACAGCTAGCCATACCTGCCCACATTACCACTGTTCTGGTGGTCACTTTCATAGATGTGCTTACATTTTATCTTTGGAACTTTTAAAATTCCAGCCATTTACATTAAAATAATAGACCTATGAACATCTACTCTGTTCTAATCATGCCTTAATGAGTTCATTTTACATAACACCCTGAAGTAATATTAGGCTCAAGGTCAAGGACCAACTGCACATTTTTTTGCATCTTTGAAGTAATGCCTTGCAGCTCTAACCCATAATTGCTTAACTGAACCTCTGTGGCTTACTCTCTTGTGAAACCCAGACATGCTAGTTTTTGATTAAAAATCCTGAAAGCAATATTTTTTTCAGCAAATTGCTGAATTTAAAGCATACTTAACCCCATCAGCCAGTTTTGCTTTTGTAAACTGACATTTCTATCTCCAGCTTATATATATATATATATATATATATATATATATATATATATATATATATATATATGTGAACTGCGGTGGTGGTGCTGCGGTAGCGTTGTCGCCTCACGGTAAGACGTTGTCCTGTTCGATTCTCAGCTACAGCGTCTTCTGTGTGGAGACATGCATGAATGGGCGAACCTTCGTTGAAGGTTGCGCGTCAGGCCTGGCAACTCGGCACGCAAAAATCTACTGCCAATCATTAGTGGACTGGAGTTCTGCTGTGGCGACCCCTAACCGGGAAAAGCCAAAAGACACAACATATATATATATATATATATATATATATATATATTGCTTTCAGTAATGTTTCTACTACATTACTGAAAAGCCTGAGAGCTTCATAGGCTTTTGTTACATATTTTGCTGAACTTTTTTGCTTTTATTTGCCTTTGCTTTTTTAAGGTTATAGTCACTTGTCAGGTTAACCTGTTTACATCTTCTGTTTCTTTTCAACACTGGTGTAAGTTGACTTAAATGTAATAAGGGGTATATTGTCTTGAAACAATGACTATTTAATGCAGTTATTACACTTTAAAATACTGCATTCACAGGGAAAATCATAAATGTAAGTGACTTCATATCAGACATGCTTAAAGTAGTCAAGGAAGATGTTTCCTTTGTTCAGTGGTGTCCCCAGCATATTTGTTTTGGTATCTCATGTTTGCACAATAACTGATATTCAAAATGTTCAGTTTCTGCGATGTTCCCGAAAGCACAGTATTGGGAAAGCCCCACCAAGAATAATATAGAGTACTGGGATACATAATTTTATCATGAATTTTAGGCGAGATGGCTGCTAACACTTTACTGCCAATCATATCTCTTTGATAGATATGTTCCCTACATTAGTAATTTTTAATATATTATTGGACCCCAGCTTTTGCAATGAGGAGTTCTTACCAGCTGCATCTGGATTCCTCATCTGTGAGATGTGAACTGTGATTCCTGTGGCATTTTTACCTGGGATAAAAAGGTTAGTTTCACAACCCTCTGCTGCCCAATGAGGAGACACTGCAGATAAGATTAAAAGTATGACTTGTGCCAGTAAGTTTAATGACTGTAAATATACACAACCACAGGCACGTGTTTTACTGTGACCAACAATGGCCATCTGTGCCATGACATAACCCTCCTGTCTTCTTGCCTGACTTGATTTAAAAGTTTCTCTCTCATGTTTAACCCATTTTTTTTCTTGTAACCTTTTCTCTGACTGATGGCCTATTTGGGAACTAACCTAACACATTTATTTTCTCACGCTGCTTACTTATTTGCATTACAGAGTGACATTTTGAATATATATCTAATTATATATATATATATATATATATATATATATATATATATATATATTTGTGTGTGTGTGTGTGTGTGTGTGTGCATCTCATGATAAACCAGCATTTCAATAAAAAAAAAAACTTACTTCAGAAATGCTCAATATACTGAATATATGACAAAACACACTGAACCCATATATATGTATATGTGTATATATATATATATATATATATATATATATATATATATATATATATATATATATGGGCCCATTGAATTTTGATGACAAACCCAAATGTCGAAGGATGTTGACCACAAAAAGTCAACAATATCAACATCAATGGACTACTATGCATGCGCAGAGAGGCAACCTTGGCTAATGCAAAAATCAAAAGTGAAATAAAAGAATAAAACATTTTTGGGACAGCCCCCACATCTCCAGCTAATTATATATACTAACTCTGAGATTGTACAATGTTGGGGAGAAGAAATTTTTCAACCTCCAACATGCAGGAGCGGCCTTAGCTCAACTGGTGCCCTAGGCAAAAGGGTTCCATGGTGTTCCCCAGCACACTACCCGGTGCCCCATCCTGGTCTACCTACACCAGATAAATACTGAAAAAGCATCCCTACTTGAGTGGTGTCCTAGGCAGCCACCTAGTTGGTCTATGCCTAAGGCCGGCTATGCCACCATTCGCTTGTGGCCCTGAGAGCTCAAGGGTGAACAAAGGTAACTGTGTACACAGTAGTATGATAGTGTAAACAAGCTGGTTTTGTCTTTTTGTCTTCTCTCCTAAGAAAGTGCAGCCATGCATTGGAATTCATATTAGAAAAGACTCACAATATGAATATATGTGTTTTCCGTGTTTCCTGCTTGTAGATTTTACTAACAACAAGATGGCTCACAATATCAGGACAACTCATCACTGTACATTCGTGTCACTGCTATTTTTTTTTTCAGTTGTTAACTGGGTTAGCCCACTGGAAAGTGTCCTTTTTCAGGGGCAACCTATGAACTCTCTTTGGCGACTTAGAGTCACACAATAAGCAAAAAGGAAAGCTGAGGTAATCAAACCATTGATTATAGGAAGTAGCTTCTTAACAACTCATAGCCTTATTCCTCTGTGCTAACTGGCAGTTAATGTTTATGTGGTAGGTATGCAAATGAGTGCAGCTTGTATAAATATCTATAAATGACTTATTTTGCTGCTGAACATCTATGACTTAAAATATAGCTTGCTGCCTGTTTCACCCTTGATATCTCATGCCCATGAGCTCATACTGGAGAACTATGTATATGTATGTGTGTCATGCTACTACATAGCTCTGTGCTGTGCTATTGTGGTGAGGGAATATGTCCATATGGTAGCGTATACTGGTGCATAAAGTAGTCCTTTGCCTACACAGAGCTATTCCCCACTGTACTAGGGTAGGGCTATGCCACTGCTGTTTCCCAAGGTATCCTCTCATGTTGGCAGCAGGGATGACTGCCATACCTTCTACATACCTGATGGTCTTAAAACTGGATGAGCCCCATGGGAAGTACATATGTGCCTATATTTCAATGCATGTCATGTACACTTGCTGTATATATTCCTATTTCCATCCTTTCTTTTGTCATATGGCATAAACCTCATAGCTGTTTCTGATATGATATTATGCATACCTAGGTTACCCCATTGTCTATAGCTGTCATCTTACTTGTTCCAGTCTATAATTCTGTGTTGGGTGGCAAAGTGGATAGAGCTGTCACCTCACAGCAAGAGGTTTTGTGGTTTGATTCTCAGTTGGGGTGCCTTCTGTGTGGAGTCTGCATATCCTTCCTTTGTTCACATGGGTTTCCTCAGGTGCTCTGGTTTCCTTCCACATTCCAAAGACATGCAGCAGGTGGATAGGACACTCTAAACTGGCCATAGATGTGAGCTGCATGTGAGTGTGTGGTGTGGAAGAACTACCACAGCAGTCTAAACCTTGTCTCTAGATGATTGTCATTGTTGAAGTGACACCCTGACTCCATGTGCAAATATGGGGAAAAGGGGTTGTGGTTGGAAGGATGTTCACAGGTGTTTGCATGTCCACAGGATGAGGTGCACTCAGAAGTTGGCCAAATTTCAGTCCTGCAGAAATAATTACTATAGGAATTTCAGATATATTGATTGTGCCTGATAAGGAGAAAGGGTGCTGACCAAGGGAGCATTTATGGTAGACAGTAGTCCACGATATTGATGCCATGGGAGGGTACACTTTTACATTATAGCATGTTGTAAGAATGTTACTGACATGCTGTATTGTACCAAGGCAAACATATGTTCCATAGTTGCTGAGAGGTTGACCATGGTGGGGGGGACATGCAGGAGCAGCAGGCTGACAGAGTCAGGGGAGTTTTTGGTGTCCCTGCAGGAAGCTAATGGTTCTGGGTTCAACTGTAGATTGATTTGAGGATAGAGCCATCCTCACTTAATGCCATCTTCAGCATATTTCTGTACATTAGTAGTGCACATAAGTCAAGAGGCTGAACAAAGTATACACGTTTCCTTTATGTTGTTATAGGAAAATCAGGTATCCAGCCCTGTAGGAATGACACCAAAACTGGTGTGGGAGAGTATGGTACATCCTGCATGGACAGCTTTAGTATACATGTCACATGCGCCAGGCTGTCGGGATGTGTACTCATGTTAGCGCTAGCAAACCTTTTGTGGTGCATTCACAGGGTAGGCCACGGCTATGGTGAGTCTTGCAGAGGCAGAAACAACAAACTGTTTCTGGCACCTGTACAGAGGCTGATGATGATGACAAAACACAGACACCTGATAAATTTGTCTCTCCAGTGCATTTTATCTGCTGCTGGTAATTTAAGTCTCTAGTTCTGCTATTAGTAGAGCTATTTGACTTGCAAACATACAAGAGATCATGGAGTATGGGGTCCATATTGACACAGAACATAAGACATGGATCACTACGCAAGAGTCTACAAGGAACTCAGTAAATGGATAGAGCTTCATGCATTTCCTGGTAGTGCAGGGACTGGATAACAACAGTCTTCTTGGTTAGGAACTTGTGGGGTCTTTCCAGTTCCTTACAATGCCTGAATCACTACATCCCAAGGGGTCACTGTACTTGATAATTGGTCTAATTTGGGCTGCATAAAGAGAGACGATGACTTATTTTGACCTGAATGATATGCCTTTAGATAGCGGTTGTGCTAACCAGAAGGATTTTCTGATTTCTGCTCTACATAGTGGTCAAAGGAGAGGGAATTATCAATATTGGTTCCAAGATCTATGACTACATTACTATTTTGGAGTTGGATATTGGCTATAATGTAAGTTGAGGGAGACAGTTGCTAACAAATATGAAAATACTGCACTTTTTTGCATTTAACATTTGCCCTTTTGTTTATGAGGATTAGTTCCTGCTGTAATGAATTGGTATCCGAGGGAAATTTGACTATAGTGCAAACTTAGATAACCAAAGCTCATAATTGCTAGTCTGAAGATCAGAGAAGTAGATGTCAAAAAAGAGGAGTCCCAGTACTGAACCCTGGATCATACCACTAGGTTTCTTCATACTTTATGAGGAGGCATCTATCACCTTAACTATTTGGGTTCTATCTTTCATCCAGTTGTTTATCCACCTCACTATGTAGGACCTACTTTTAAGGCATTTAGCTTGTTTATGATGCCATCATGAGGTGTAGTGTCATATAATGTTTTCCATGGCTTTGCAAATCAAACTAGACAGGCTAATGGGTATATAGTTTCCTGGGTCGGTAGTAGGACCACCCATACTTCAGGGACAAATATTGTAGATAAACTCAAATTAAACAATATAAGGAGGGGCTCTCCAAGGGCACAATTGTTTCTAGTTTTAGGCATCCAAGTAACATAGGCTATATTAAAACTATTTAGTTTATTACACCTGATATCTGGATGATATATTCCTAATTTTTGAGGGAGGAGCTGACATATTTAATGAATTTCTGGTATACATTAATACTACAACTGATTTTTTAAGATTTACCAGTAACTTTCATATAGAGAAAATTGCATACCTGGATGTATACTTACAGAAGGACAGGGTCAGACAGAAGTATGTGGCCACCATCCACAGGAAGGACACGTACTCAAATTCTTTCCTCCACTTTACCAGCTCACACCCTATGCATCAGAAAAAATCCGTGGTGAAAGGCCAGCTAGTCAGGGCAGCCAGAATGGTTTCTAACTTGGTAGATTTTAAGGAGGAATGTAATTTTTTACGTACCCTATTTATCAACCAAGGTTACCCAGATTATTTTCTAGATAAACTGATACATGAGGTTACCTCTAAAAGGTGTGCTGGACAATTTAGAGCAATCTTGAATGACTGAAACAAACAAGGGTATATATTTGAACAATTACAGTAGTAGCCCCTCTTTGGGTGTGTTTATGGAGGATAGGACTGACCAAGTTAACCATAGCCCTGACTTTTCTCTCTCATTCATCACCACTTTTAGTAGTGATGCGTCTTATATTAAGAACATTTTGGAGAGAAATTGGAATTTTATTATTGTGGATGAGAATGTGCGGAAAAGATTGCCCCTCACTCCCAATATTGTATTTAGGAGGGGCAGCAATTTGAAGTACCTCTTAGGTAACAACATGGTACAAACCCCGAAGACTAAGGGTATGTTTAAATGTGAAGTCTACAATTTTTGCAGATTTATAGATATTGGTTTCTTGTGCCAAGTTAATAATACAAATATTGTTTGCAAGGGGAGGAATAACTGCAATTCTTAGGGGTGCATGTACTTAGCTAAGTGTAATTCCTGCTTAGGTTTCTATCTAGGTAAGATGGATAGGAAACTTAAGGAACGCATATATGAACATCAATATGTTATTAGGAACAGGAAAGCTGAGAATGCCTTAGCTAAGCACATACTTAATAACCCTGGCCATTCATTCTCCTTTAGGATTATTGACCAGATCTGTTCTCATATTAGGAGAGGACCATTTTCTTTATGGCTAGAGCAGTGAGAATAATATTGGCAACTCAGACTAGATGCCTTCAAATACCCAGGGTTAAATGATATATGCCCTTCAAATACCCAGGGTTAAATGACACATGCCCTTCAAATACCCAGGGTTAAATGATACATGCCCTTCAAATACCCAGGGTTAAATGATACATGCCCTTCAAATACCCAGGGTTAAATGATACATGCTCAATAGCTTGCATTCTAAAACTAAGAAATTTGATGAGATAGTATGTTTATCTTTAGAATGCTATTTTTACGTTTGGAATGTGCATTTTATATAAACTAATGTAGTTTAGGGACATACAGTTTCTTGGTAATTTCAGATTTTATACGTTATCTGTATTTAAACATTTTATAAGCTGTATTTTAATTATATGTTGTTTGATTGTTTTATAAGTCCCATTGGACCTTTTTAAACATCTGACCGTCATGTGCTTATCTTGTTAGCTATTTAAATGTGGAGTATTAGTTTTGTTGAACAGTCTAAAGAAGTGGGTGTATGTGTGCCCATGAAAGCGCTTACTGTCACATTAAATTTTTTTTTGTACCTTTTAGCCTTGGCTATTTTTTTGTTTTATCCAAATAAGTTAGCAGGCCCAGTGGAAGTAGTATTAGAGAACAGCTCTGGTATGTGCTCCTTTGTGTTATTAGGTGGTGTCAGGAATATGGGAGTTTGTGGAATTAGGAAAACCGTTTCAGGGATAATGTTTGACTAAATATGTCTGCTAATATATTTGCTATGTGTACTGGATCTAAGTGGGTGGTGCCATTTTGGGTAAGTGCAGAACACTGCCGGATGTTATTTCTTAGTTTCCTAATGTAAGTAAAGAAGGACTTATTATTTACTAATTTAAGTTTCTGATTTGCATTACTAATCTCAATGGTAGCTTTTAGTTCTTTACTGATATTTTTGGTGAAATCTTTGGAAGAATTTTAGATATAAGGTTTAAGAAGGGTGGCTTGTTCTTGAACTTCCTATTATTTTATTTTTATGTATCCTTTGTTGACTAGATTAGTACTACTAGGCTAATAGCCTTTTTTCAGGAGAGATCAGATGTAATTTTATTTATTTATTTTTATTTATTTACATTTGTTGACCGGGAGTATCCGACTGGACGTAGGTCCATTTTTAGCGGAGGCCCGGGGAGAAAAGCTCCAAAGTTAAAATATACAGACAGTAGTTACATTGGATTTACATAGCAATTAACAATTTGATTAACATAGCAATTAACAATTACAAACACAGTTACAGATGAAGAACATAGTACATCAGTAGACAACTAGAATATTTATCTGCGAAGTACATAACAGACATTAACAATTGTTACAATAAGAAGTTCCTGCTGTATAATAAGTAGTAGGCTTATGAGCATCCGAGCTTGCTATAATAAAGGTAGTTAGTGGGGTGGAAAGAAAAAGAAAGAAAGAAAGTGATATTTATACTTCTATGGGAAATTTGGTCAGGGCATTGGGGAATTTCCCGTACTCTTTTCGACAGGTGCCATGGGATCTTTTACATCCACCTGAACTACCAACAACTCAGGCAGATGTGGCCTTGGTTTAATGTCTCTTCCAAAGGATGATGCACTCAGGAGTGCAGCATCCCCTTTATGCTGCACTGTAGGGTCAGCAATCCATCCCCCTGGTGTGGGAATGGAACCCACAGCCTTCTGGAGCAAAGCCTAAAGTGTTATCCCTTTACTCAGTTTTGGACCACTGACACAGCTGACTATTTGGCTCTAGTAGAAATGGCCAGGTTGAGCAACTTATCTATGTGAGAATAAAACTTCTGCAGTATGTCTAAATCGCAACTGTGCTATTTACTTCTAGTGCTTAGTTTCCACTGGCATTTTTTCTTCCTATTGTTTCCTACTGAGTTTTAGACTAATACAGGGACTGTCATAATGTCAGACTTACAAGTGTTCAAGCTGTATGGTGCCCAGCCATTTCTCAATCTAGTGACAAGGATATATCCTTACAACAGTTTAGGGGTGTTATGTGTGCTACCAGGCATGCCAAAGGGGTAACAGCAGTTACTAAGGATGATGCAATACTGTTGGAGTTAAATAAGACTAGACACAGTTGGTGTTGCTCCCAGACATTAAACTTAAATGTAAGAATGGAAGTAGGATCTTTTGTAGATGGCAGGGGAAGTGTTTCTATGCTAGTGCCTCCTCAGCAAAGTAGGGAGTTGCAGTTCTGTTACATCACTCTCTTCCCTGGTCACTATATGATATTGTTGAAGGCAAAGACGGCAGGTGGTTAGTGGTAGTTTTTTTATAGCCTGTACCATAATGTCACTGTAGCTAAATTTTACTGCCCAAACAAAGATAACACTGGATCACAAGGCTTTAGGAAAGCTACATAAATGTCATTGACAGCTGCTGGTAGGGGAGGATTTTAATATGGGCCTAGATTTCAGTTGTCAAGGATGGGGAGTGTGCTGAAGGTTATGATGGAGTAGTTTATGTTGGAAGATGCTTGGCAGGCTTTCCATCCTAGAGATTCAGACTATATGTACTACACTAAAGGGGCAGTGTCACCTGGACTATGGGCTCATGGGTAGGAACTCTGCAGGCAGAGTACAAGGCACCTTATTTGATGCTGGATTTATGTCAGATCATTTTAAGATGATCCTTGCAGTCTATGAAGGATCATGTCAGCAGTCTACTCAGTGGAAACTTCACCCCTTATTGTTAAAGGGGATGGAGAATTTCAGTTACCTGCTGGCTAGGATTGAAGGTATTGAAACTCATACCATAATTAATAGGGATTTGAGGATAAAATAGGTTTGCTTGGTACCTGAAATCCAACAAGGAGATAGGCTTGGTAGTCAGACTAGAGGAACTTCAGACTAAAGTTAAGAATGTTGAATGATGCTGGGACAGAGTGATCTGGCAGGATCTTAACAATACAAAACAGGAATGCAGACAATTACAGTACTCATATATGGTAGGTAAGTGGGAGAAATGCAAGCTGTTCTACTGTGAGAAGGGTCTAGCATTTATTAAATTGTTGGCAAAAATGCTCAGAATGAGCTTAGGATGCTTGTGTCTAAGCCCTTAGAGACTGGGAAGAACAGCTTACTGGGGACCTTCAGAAAATAGCCAATAGTCTAGCTGACAAATATAGGTGCATGATGAAATACACTGACCCTTTATCAGAGGGTGAGAATCAGTTAGGACTGGAGTGGCCTGGATCAAACCCCTTATCAGAAAAGATGGCTGACACATTGGCAAGAGATGTATGAGGCAGTTGATCTCCTAGGTAGTAAAGCCCTGTGAATGGATGGTTTGACCATGAATTTCTGTAAAAGTTTTAAAAAACATCTGGGGTTATCACTGTCAGTGTTGTACAAGCAAGCTATTATAAGATATTTCTAAAATGCCTGTTCAGAGCTAAGGTATTGATGTTCCCAAAGCCAAGAAAGGACACAGAAAATGCTGCCAGCTACTGATCTATAGTCCTTTTAGAAAATGGCATTAAGACCTTTGCTAAGATTTTGGCTAGGTAATTGAAAGGCGTTCTTCTGCATAAAATTAATAACAATCATCTTTGTTTCATAAAGGGCAGGGGGATGATGCAGTGAGTCTACTTAATAACCGAGGTCTATGTCAGATGCTTCAATTATCTAAAGGGTCTTAATGCTAGACTTTCATCAGGTATTTGACTCCATCAAATGACTATTTGTTTGGCAAATACTAAATAGATACAGGGTTCCTTTGCAATATGTAGGTTGGTGCCAGTAACTTTATACTAACCCTACTACCCAGGTTTATGCAAATGTAACGTTATCTAAGGTCATAGAGTTAAAAGGGGGAACATGACAATGCCATCTACTCCTTCCCTACTATTCATACTATCGGTTTCACTGATCAGTGAATATCTGGGTGCAGTCCTACAAATGTGTAGAATCAAGGATGGTGTTACTCAACTGGATTTGACTTCAAGGTTTGTGGATAACTGTGCATTATGGCTTGGTAACTCACATTCAGCTAGCTATGGTCATTGAGGTGTAGGGTAAATTGGCTGGGGTTATTGGTTAAGGATAAGTACAGCAAAGACAGGCCTCCTCCCACATATCAGGGCAACAGTAATCCTATGTTAATATGCAAGTCATCTGCCATATAAGGTGTGAGAACATTGTGAATATCTGGGTATTATGTTATCCACAGATGATGGTAATCTGGTGAAAGATAATCTGCAACAGCTAGAAGTGGAATTGAAGGAGTAAGTGTCCAGTTAGAAAAAAATGTCTGCACTTTTCTTTAGCAAAATAAAGTTGGTTAATATATGGATTCTTCCTAAAGTGCTTTTCATACTTAGACACTTACCTCAAGCTACTTTTGCTCCTAAGATTAGCAGGATTCAGGAACTAATATCTGATCTTATTTGGAATGGAAAAGCTCCTCATATTAGTAGGAAAATGTTATATATACCTACATCTGTTGTGGGTTTGGAGTTCAGAATTCAGTACAACTATGGATATGGCTTAGTGGCAGTAGGGTGGTCCTGTATTAGAGCAAGACAATACCACTGTAAAATATTGAATTGTGGCTTAGTATGAGGCATAAATCTCAGCAGATGGTCACTATGTTGTACAAAATATGAGATCAGTGGGGGTGCATTTGTGGTTTGATTACTAGGTTACAAAGAGTAAAGGGAAGAACAGGTATGTGTCCCTGCTGGCATATCTGTGGAATAACCCTGTTATTCAGATGGCTGGTCATTCTGCCCAATGGTGGAATTAGATTTCAGTGTGTATACTTTATATTAGAGATGTATGAGATGTGTATAGACAACTTGTTCTGCAGTTTAATGACATCAAATGCAAGTTTCCACTGATAAGGGCCTACTGGTGACAGCATCTACAGTTATGCGCCTGCCTATTAAATCTGGTTTGAGCAAAGACATTAGCCCATAATGAAAATATCAATACTCTGATAATTTTGTTGGGGCATGACCCTAGTGGTAGAGCTCCATTGAAATTAAAGGTGGTATATAGCATGGTGTTGGGTAATTCTAACTCCCTTTTGGTTGATATGTTGTCCAGATGGAAAGCAATTGTCTTCAAAGACTGGATTAAGTGCCTTCATAAATTCCAGGAAGGGGTCTAGCCCCTCTTGCATGTTTTGTTACAGCTAAAATTGTGTGCGAATGTCAAATAACTCCTGTACAAGTATTCAGCAGAAGTTATAACAATGATAGCAGGTGCTGGCAGTGTAATCAGACTAAGGCAGCCTATTTTCATATGATTTGGGCTTGTCCAGAAACATCATATAGATTGGCATATTGTTATTCATGGAGCAGAGTGGGTCCTTAGGATGTCATTTCTAGGTATTTAGAATTTCAAATCTGATCTTACTGCTGTGTAAAACCAAACTTTTCTGGATTAGAACTATGGTTGCTATGTTTCTTTCATTTCAATTTATACACCAGGATTGGCTGTAAGTTCTTTACAGTCTCTGTTACAGACTTAAGGCCTGGTTACATGTCAGGAAAGTGTATTAGTGTATTTTCATCTGTAAGACTCAGGTACTGGTTTGGACAACCAGTTTAACTTGCACACACTATTGTTTTTGTCTCGTAAATGTTATTTTGTAGGTTTAGGTCACAAATGGAGTTACCTAGATTTGTTCTATTGGTCCAAGGTAGTGTGTTGCTAAGATATACAGTATATATCATCTTTTTTTTCACTGCAAAATTGAAGAGAAGTATTTTATGGCATGATGTGTCAGTTTTGTTATGCATTTTGATGTACATGTAAATCTTTCTACATAGTTGATGTAATAAAGTTGATGTCCTTAAAAAAATAAAGAGCAGCCATGTTGATGCCAGGTCTGGTCATGTTACAGGTGAATTTGAATAGTTCTTTATATGCTTTCAAGAGGTTTGTCCATTTAAAACCCCTGAATTCAGAATTATTGACTACAGGAGGTTTAGAGATTCTGAAAGAGGTTACAAGTTTATGGTCAGTCTTAAGCAGGAATGGAGAAACTGGAGGTGTGGCTATATTAGTTAGGATCAGGTCAAGAATATTATGTGCTATTATGTGCTCTACTTGGTTTGTTAAGTGCCAGTTCCAAAGAATATTTATTTATTAAGTATAAGAATCTCTAAATATACTCAACTTTGAAAGTATAAGTGCACCAGTTTATCGAGGGTAGTTGAAATCTCCCATTATAAAGGCATTTTTGGTAATAGCTAGTTCCTCAAGTACACTTAGGAATCTTTAGTCAGTGTGTCCTGCATAAACTATAAGATGAGAGTTTGTCTTGTTTAGGATGTGGGGCTCAGTGAGTTCAATTTGTGGGTCTCTGGGAGTCTGTCTAGAGGTGATGTGCTCCTTGACATTATAGTAATGCCACTGAAGTTTCCAAAAGGTGTGAAAGTGTGGTAGGTACAAAACCCAGGCATAGAGGGGATACTATCTATCTATCTATCTATCTATCTATCTATCTATCTATCTATCTATCTATCTATCTATCTATCTTTCTCTCTATTACTTGGAGTAGAAATTGTTACTCACTGAATAATACCAACACATTGGAAGTTATTTTTTTACTATATGTTGCAGTAAACATTATGTCATGTTTGTCAGTGCTACTGACATCTAGCAAAAGCAATGCACAGGACTACTGTGAGCAGAAATGACTGAGTATAATGAAACATAACATCACACTTCTTGAAGGCCACACACTTAACCCTCCACCCCCCACTGCATAACGTGCAGCATTAAAATCACATATGGAATGCAGTTGTTAAGGCAGTATAATGTTCAGTTCAATGGTCGGTGTACACAGGGAAACACACACACACACACACACACACATACATTCACACACACACACACACACACACACACACACACACACACACACACACACACACACACACACACACACACACACACACATATAACCGTGCTCACTCAAAACTGAAGAGAGTCATGTAGAAGTGTTAGAGCCAAGCTGGGTAGAGTACAACTTCCGTTAAAGTTGGTGTAAGGCAGTCACACAGCTAATATTACCCATTGTGTTAATCCCAGGGTTATAATATAACAGCAGCATAGAGCAAGACACAGGTGGGATACTTCACTCCTAAGGAGAACTGCATCCTCATGGATACATTTAAGACCTATGAAAAATGCCTATTTGGAAGAGGGGGCTCCTTGTCACGCAATGTAAGCTAAAGCATGGAACCAAGTGCTGGCAGACACAAATGCCGTTGGGAGAAGAAATCATATATTGGCACAGTGTACGAAGAGAACCAATGATATGGCATCCAGTGCCAGGAGAAAAGCATGGCAGAATGTGATTGCTCATAATACCACTGCTGGAGATCTTCCCACTGTGCAAAGTCTAACACCTGATGAGGTTTACTTGACAGCCCTATGCAGTGATGATTATGTTGGTGAGGATGATGGAATGGGTGGAGTGGATACACCCAAACCATGTTCACTCAGGTGTTAGTGCAGGTCAATATTGTGTGGCAGTATGGACAGTGTAACCGATATTTGTTCTTTGAATGCATTACCACATATCAGTTTTAATATATCTCCATCAAGCAATTTAGGACTGAGAATGCAGCCACTATAAACAGAAACATCAGCTGTTGCTTCCAGATTTCCTTACTTTTAAACTGTGCAAATAAATATACAAGGGTTTACTGAGAGGTAAGTAATGAAGCATACTATAATAAATACTTGGCATTTGTTCACAGGTATGACAGTGAATGAAACATCAATGACGGGCTGTGGTGCAGCACATTAGGCTGATGTTTACAGCCACATGATGGTCAACAATGATGTTATTGCTCTAGTTATTAATGATGTCATTACTCTCATAGTCATAACACAGCCTGAGGTCAGTGGCACACAGTCAGAAAGTATACTAGCAGGGCCCCCCACAGCAGGTTAATGGCTTGGGTCTATATTATATCATCGAACGCTGATTGATCGACCTAATTTAAGTGAAAGCTTACAATCTCGAACTGTCAGATCAGTGATTTTTTTCCCAGGGAAAAAAATTGCTGATCCAAAACACATACACACAACACAAGCACACCAAACAAACAGAAATCCACATGCATACACCTAAAATCTGATACCTAACCCTACACTAAACTATGCACACACCACTAACTACCCACTTACCTTAACCCAAACCCTAACCCTAAGGTCTGTCACTATCGCACACTCACCTCACCCGCTCCCTAACCCTAACTCACTTAAATCCACCCTAACCCTCATGTCCACTCAATCGCACACACACCTAACCCGAGCCCTAACCCTAACTCACCTAAATCACCCTAACACTCACATCCACACAATTGCACACTTACCTGAATCCGACCGGTAACTTTCCACCATAACACTGAAAATACCAAAGCAACAGAAACGGACAAACAAATTCTATCCCTAGGAAAAAATTTGAGTTACTGCTGCTTTGATATTTTGCAGTTTCACGAAAATAAGTTAGATCAATCAGCGTTCACTTTTTTAAGCGTTTGAGGATATAATATAGACCCAATGGCTCCAGAATGTGTGAGGCAGATTCACAGGCAGTACCCCATGGGTACATGCTAATTACCAGAAGGGTTTGAATCCCTATGAAGCCCAATCTCTCTGTCAGATACACATGTGGAACCTTTGGAAGAGGAAAGGACAATGCCAAAGGTAGAAATACTCATTATACAGTCAGTCCATAGGGGTGAAGATGAAGGCATCAATCATAGCTTGCTCCAGAGATGCATCAATAAGGCTTTGACTGCACAGCAACAGGTATGTCAATACATTGTTCAGACACAGGCTGCTGCCACTGGGAGTCAGGTAGAAATGGTGAATGCTGCAAGGAATATGACAGGACATTCACCAAAATGTGGGAATGGTGTTGGCAAGATACAATGCCATTATGGAGTAAGATTGCTCGTGCAGCATCTATGTCTGTCTGTATTTGCACACGACTTACCAGATACACATGGCTGAACCATGTGAGCATGGTAGAGCTAGGGCCAACTTGTGTATAGGCCACATTGAGCATGTACCACTGGTGGCACAGACAGGTCCAATGTCCATGGATGTGGATTCTTCCATGAGTTAGCAAGTAAGGCATTAATCAGATGTCAGCATCACACAAAAGAACCTCTGAGTCAAGGTCATTGTCTTGCAGTTCTGGCTGGTTACTCTCAAGGGCCTCTGCAACATGAAGTAGGTAGGCTACATCACCACAGCAACTCAGTATCAAGTCTCATGGGAGCACTTACCTCCATTCCATTAGATTCTCTCCCCTGAGTGCTATCATTCAGGGACATTGTATGTGAGTGCATGATGACACAGCCCAGATGTTACCTGCACAGTTTCAAAGATATTCTGACTACAACCTCCCTTACTCCAGCCAGTGGCAACAACATGTAAACAGAGAACTTTCACATGTTATGGAAAGATAGCACAGGAAATACTTTAAGAATTAAAAAATGCACTGATCTGTAAGAAAAAAAAATAAAAGAAAGAAAGAAAAAATGCACTTTCCTGTAAGGAGAGAGAAAAAGGAAAAGTGCAGTGTGTACTCATGAAAACACATTTTAAAATACCAACATCCCCTTCACATAAAGGGGTGTGAAAAATTTAGAAGGCTGCCAGCACAAAATTTGTGTTAAGCCTGTATCTGCAAGATGGGTTACTGTGCCATCATACATGCTTGGCCTCATAACCCAACCCATTTTTCCAGCAACCCTCTCCCCTCACTAGTATGCCTATGAATTGTGTATCTGTCCAATGATCACTTTGCAAACAATGACAGTTGTGACAATATTAAATATACTTGTTGTGTATGGTGTGAAGGAATGTCTGATGCACAATGTGATTCAACCATGCACTACACAGCATAACCTACAGGTAACACTGCATGCACCAAATTTTATCTTTGTGAATTTACACTGTCCAGTAATGATTGCCACTGCCCATAGCTGTGGACTAAGTGCCATCACTTCACTTGCTCTGTCATGTACTGTGCACAAACCTGTCTGAAGGTGCAGTCCTACTGTGGTCAGCTTGCCATTATCTTCATTAGTAATAAACTCAGTTGGTGCAACAAAGTCATGACCCCAAGGGGTGTCAGCTGGAGCTGGTTGTGGCAGTAGAGTACCACATCCATGCAGAATCATATTGTGCAGAATGCAGCAAGCAGGAAGCATTCTGCATGCAGTAGTAGGGTTATACTGAAGAACTCCCCCCAGACTTGCTCCCTGTGTGCTAAGAACTGGTGTCATTAGCCAAGGTCCTACTGAGTAGCCTACATCACCTGAAAAATATAATGGGAAGGGAACACATGAAGATGGGGTGGTTAATCATTTTTTACTGCATATGAAAAATACATGGGGATACTCAGTGATTTAGGGTGCATTTAACAGCAAGGTGTCCAGTGATATACTACTATGATGGAAGTGGCATGACAGTGAACTTCTATGCCATATGTAGGAATCATGGGCTTTGCCCGGATGCTGACACAATACATTAATGATACTGTCACTTGCATCACAAACTACCTGCAGCTGATGGAATGATAATTCTTCCTATTAATGTATCACTCCACCGGTGGTCACAGTGGTGCCCTGATAGTGACATTGGTGCAATCCTTCCACCTCCAGGAAGCATGCTAGACTATACAAGGCATGCATGGTGATAGCTCAGTCCTTTGGTGACTGTAGGAAATAGATATGCTCATCCACATAGGCTGGGATAACACTGAGGAGCTACTGCAATATCCCCAAGGCTACTGCAATATCCTCAAGGCTAAATCCTGTTAGCTCTCCAACATGTCCCCAGTCTGTCTCTGAAAAGGTTTTGTGGCAAGTATATAGAGGACTATACATACCTTGGTATTCACAGGAAAAGGAAGACCATGCAATTCCACCAGTTCCAGTTTGTCGGACATACCAAAATTCACCAAAGCCCTGATAATATTCATAGAAACATGAAAGCAGTGAAGAACCTTCTGTTCCTCAAAATTGCAATGCATTACCCATGTAACATCTCCACCTTAGGTACCAAGTGCTGCTCCAGATGCCAGGTTGCAGTACTAACAGAAATAAACATCTCAAAGTGAAAAACGATGAAAAGCCAAGCATCTTTACTAGTTATAAAGTGACTAGAAATTGCAGTCCGTGCCTTTTTATAACCTATGTACACAATGAGTTCTTGAATAGCACTACGTGGCTCTGAACTGTGAAGGGTAGGAGCGGTGTTCCATTATCATGCTATTAGCACATCATTTACATATATCTCCTCATTTAAATGCCCTTATGTGCTCATTTGCATATGACTATCTCTGATTTTTTGAGAGTCACACGTATGTGCAGCAAACCTCTATAAACTGTACTTCATTTGTGAGTTTGTAGCTTGCACAAGTGTGCACAGTGCACATGCACACCTGACTATGAATACCATCCAGAGTTTTTTTGACTTGGAGTATGGAAGTAGGGGGATCATTCAGTACATCTATTTCATTGTTCATTGAGGAAGTGATCGCATGCCTTGTTTCATAAATCACTGCTTCAATGAACACTGACAGTTTAACACAGTGGCATTGTAGTACAAATTAGATCAAGACGCTTTCCACTTATCCCCCATTCTTGTCCTGTCTTTGAGTTAGTATATTCAGAGATGTGGTATGGAGATGCTGGGTCTTTGACCCTGCAAACATGTTAGATTTCTGCCTGGTTTCTTTTTACATGTGGTGACATTATGGTGCAGTGTAGTATCAAAAATTTCTGTTAATATATCTGTTTTGTAATCTCAAAATAGGGAGATTGCAGTGCGGTATGAATAAGGAAGTTTCTTTTTATCCCCATTGTTGAGCAATTTCAGAATGTTTAGAAATAGAAGGGAGAGTTCTTTACAGGATGGCTTATCGCTGTGTAGACTTGTATTTATCTATTTATGTATGTATGCATGTGTGTCTGTTTATAATTCGTTGGGATTTGCTTGGTTAGGCTTGATTGCATTGTTTTTGACCTATTTACACTCGGGAGTGGACAAAACAGACTGCATACATATAACGTGTTTACACTTTAAGCATAAGATATATCAAATCCTAATTTGGTGAAAACTAGACTAAGTCAAATGATTTATGTTGGGGCACAGCCTATCTTCAAGCAAGGACAGACCCTATAATATTTCTGTTTAAGTATAACCAAATCTAAAGCAGCTACATCTTGAAAAAAGTGCAACTTCCTAACATGCATTAATTTTACTGAATGAAATTTTAACTGATTGTCATTTGATAAATTATATGTCAGCAAGGTGTGCGTGACATTATATTTTACTAAGTATTTGTTTTCTGATAATGCTGTCCAGCCATTTTAGTAACATGATATATTTATAATGGCACTCCCATGCTCTTGTACTTTCAAAACTGGGATTGACTAATATAGCTATAATGCCTGGCTCAGTTGTGGCTTATGCATGGAGTTTGTTCATGAGGACAAAGTCTGAGTGTCGAAACACAGCGGACTTGAATCATTCTCTTTAATCCACAAGTGAAGCATGCATTGTAGGTATTTTATTCTATTCCTGTTTGCAAGCTGTTGAAGGTATTATTAAATATATTATAAGTAATTTGTAATGAAAAAAGAGAAAATGAGATTAGGACTGGAATTCCTAGACAAGAGCTACACAGGCTTTCCAAGGGTGTCACTGAGTGATGAGATGCATAGACTATTAAACATATACTTGGCACTGAACTGCACCAACAATTAGACCTAAGGACCATATAAATAAACAGAAGCACAGTGCTAATGTCAGAAGCAGAAGTAGGCTGCCCAATGGGTGGAGAAGCACAACAGCAGGGAATGCAATGTATTGGTCATATATCACAAGGAAGGTCAGCTAGTGTGTGCAAACCAAAGCACACTTATACATGCAATATATCTCCATGTAGTTGCCTCTTAAAGTCATCTAGCAAAAAAAGGCCAGCTCTTTTGCCAGAAGGCAGGCCACGGGGGTATGCACATCAAATTGCCAAACAGTTCATCATAAATGGAGAGGAAATGGGGTGGACAGGAAAGGTAGAAAACAGGAGAACAACAAGCACGAGCCATGCAGAGGGAAACACACAAGGGCATCCATAATTTATCAAAGATGGGAGTAAAGGTAATTTTTTGATTAAAAGAAACCTTTTTCATATATAGAAAAGAAAGGTAGGTGGGAAAGGTAGCTAAAGAAGGTTGTGAATAGGATAGAGGATGGTAGATAATAGAGGCAGGCAGGTAAACATAAAACACAGACTCAGACAGACAGGGTCTGTAGGCTGATAAAAGGTTGGGAGGGCAATGAATGGGTATAGGCATACGGAAGGTAGACAAATGATGATGGCTGGAAAATGAACAAGGAATGGGGGATAATGCACTACTGAGGAAAAGTACTAGGATGGGGGAAGGAAAGCGCTCCGTGATGGCTGTATGCCAGACCAGCTCAAAGGGCAACAAACACAGATATTACTCATCTGGGTGGCCAATATTATTGATCAGTTACTCCTCCAGTAGCCCAGTGGTCAGGGTACGACAGTCATTCCACCACATTGCTGAAGTGGACATCCAGTTACCACTGTACCTCATCCACCACCAGCCTCTGAAAGGATGCCTGGAGGCCAGGAGAAACTCCTTTGTCACTCTCAGAAGAGAAGTCATTTCCCCACTCCTGAAAAGTAGCCACAGAAGGCACCAGTAAACTCTCCATGTCATTCTCAGTAAGAGAGACATTGTCCTACTGTTGAGAGACAGCCCTGGTAGCCACTAGCAGCACAACACGAGACTTGGGTGATGTGGAACGAGATGAGTGTTGCCCTACTTCCTCCTCTATAATTAGGCCTGCAAAAGGAGGATACAGTGGGAAAAATGATTATTCACACATGCTAGGAACACAGTCACAATTAGTGGATTGGCACAAGCATACACACACCTAACTGACAGGAGGGTCACCACCAGTTTTGGTAGCATTCAAACATGTTCATTTCATGCTACTGCAAAACAAAGTATATAAGATAGCAGAGTAGATTAATATTGGGAAAAAAACTGCTTACAATATATCTCTGTCTGGTTGTTCCCATTCTCTGCCTCCCACTGTTGAAGCAGTTTACAGTAAGACAACCTCAGGTCACCACAGCAGTACTGATAGTGCTCACCTGAATGGGCTATGCCAGTGGCATTGTTCACAGTCCTGGAAAACTTACACCAGGTATCAACCTTACAGAAGGGACCATCATAATGCCCTAGTATTCACTCCTGGAAGTCCCCTTTGGAGGAAGAGCAAGAAACTCTTGCTCTCCCTTGCTCATTATGCACGAGCATTTCATTCCACAATGCCTGAAGTACCCAAGGCCACTCAGATCTGCTTGAGGAACAATATGGTAGCCACATGTGCATGGATGCATACTTTTAGATTACTTATCTCACAACATAGCACTGCACCAGAGTGCTACTGAGGCTCCATAGCACAACACTTTAGTTCTAAAAATGCATAGAATGGTGCAATATCACAGTTAAAAAGTACACATGCTGCATACATGAGTATACTGGTCACATTGCTCCTGGTCACCATGTTGTGCACAGCTGCTGCCAGTATATCTTGGTAGCATAATGTACTATAGTAGCAATTTGCAAACAGTTACACTAAGTAGTCTTATTACCATAACTCTAATATGAATGGGCTCTTCATTGTACAGCACAAAGTGACAGCACCATTTTGTGCAACCTCATTTAGTGCTGTACAACTGTGGAATAGAGGTATTTCTTTTTTTTTTTTTGCCCTTCTCCCCCTCTTTAGTTAGTCCTCTGGCTATTTTCCTTTTTACCATGCCCCCCCATGTCTGGACCCCTCAATTATTCCAGCCAGGCTATTCCTAAGGTAATCCTTAGCGCAATGTGGGCCCTCAGACTTCTGTGGGAGTTAACCTTATGGTGTACACGTGTAAAACCAGTAGAGTGAAGAATCCTATAGAGATACAGAGGACAAGATGCAAGGAGATATTGTGTATGTGTCAGCTGGTCATCAACCACCCTTCCTACCATACTGAAATCAGTGGTATTCAGCTGTCTGGGCAATGAGGGTGGCTTGAAATTATGACTACCTATGTCATTTAGAGGGCCCTTCCTACTAGCCTTCCCACATGCCCAGACTTGTGATTAGTCTCATTATAAGCTCCTACTTTATTTATTTATTCAACATTTGTTTAACAGGATTGTTCAACTAGACACCAGGTGTCCTTTTTCAGTGGAGTCCTGGGGAGAAAAGCTCCAAAAGTTACAGAGTAATTTAGTAAGAAATAGTTAACAAAGTTTAACAATGTTTATCAGTAGTTTAAAAAATATTCACAATGGTTTAAAAGCTTGATAAGTTGTTTAGAGGAAAACTGATCTCAAACATTATAGGTGAGCATAAGTACAGTATATATACAATCCACTTCATAGAAATAAAAGTATACTAGACATTTGCACTGTGTTGAATCTGCATGGAGTAGAGTATAAGACAGTGGAGATGTGTTATATGTTGGTGGCTATGGGTAACAGGCTGGAAGAGGTGGGTTCAGGGAGGGTCATTGCAGTTACATAGATGGTTTTCATAAAGGTGTGATTTAAGGAGTTTTTTGAATGTGGTAGTGTGGTTTTGTAGTGTGGGGGTAGGGTGTTCCATATTTTTGCAACTTCGTAAGGGAATAGAGATTCCCCTACACTGTTTACATAGAATGACTTCTACTAGGGCTTTGTTACTGGATCATAGTTCCCTGTTGGTACTATGGAAGTTTAGCAGGCATGTTAGGGCAGGGGTTTTGTCAGGATGGTACAGTATTTGATGGGCTAAGTTGAGTTGGCGGTAGTGAAGTAGGTTTGGAAATTCTAACCAGTGTAGCATATGCAGGGATTGGCAGTGGTAAGACTGTGATTTAGCATTGGTTGCAAACCTAGCTATTTTGTGGTAACATGTTGAAAGTTTGTTAAGGTTGGTTTTATTTAGATTTGTTAATACTGGGGATGCACAGAGTAAGGTTGTTAGGAGATGAGTTCTGGCTATGACAGTTCTGGATTCAGAGGTTAGAAATTTCTTGCAACAATAGATGTAGCCTAGCTTTTGTGGACTTTGGAGATGGTTAGGGATATGTGCTTGTTGTATTTAAGTTGGTGGCCAATTGTAAGTCCTAGTAGTTTGGCCTCAGAGACCGGAGTTATGAGGGTCTTATTGGCTGAGAGAATGGAGAAGGTGGGGTCAATAGTCTTTGTTGGGTTGAATAGCATTAGTTGTGTTTTGTGGGGGTTTAGTATTAGCTGCAAGTTGTTTAGCCAGTTTTCTATTTCTGAGAAGGATTCTTGGGCTCGGGTTTGTAGCAGTTGGATGTTGGGTGCAGAGCAGATGAGGGTACTGTCATCTGCGTATTGGATAATGTCGGCTTTTGTAGTTACTAAGTGGAGTTGGTTTGTAAAGACATTGAATAGAAGGGGGCCAAGTATGGAGCCTTGAGGTACGCCACATTTGATTGGGAGTGGGGGGGATAGGGAGTTGTGCCATTTGACAGATTGAGAGTGGTTGCTTAGGTAGCTACTGAACCATTGTAATGTAACATTATCAAGGCTAAGTCTGGAGAGGGAGGATAGTAGTTTATTGTGGGAGACAGTGATGAATGCTTCTGATAGATCTAGGAAGGTGGCAGAGACAAGTTTGCCTTAGTTCCTGTATGTGTTTATGGTACTGGAGAAGTTAATGAGGGCAGTGGTGGTGCTATGGCCAGGTCAAAATCTATGTTGAGTTTGGGAGAGTAGGTTGTTAGAGAGTAGATGGAGGAGGAGTTGGTGATGGATACACCTTTATAGGATTTTTGATAGGGGTGAGAGGATTGTGATGGGGTGGTAGTTGGATAGCTTGGTGGAGGGGCCACCCTTGTAAAGGGGGATGATGTATGAGGTTTTCCATAAGGATGGAATGTAGTGTTCATTGATAGATCTATTTATTAGTATTGAGATTGGGTAGGCTATGGCCCTAGATGCAAGCAGGATGAATTTGGCTGGGAGGTTGTCGACAGCAAGGATGGTTGGTTTGTGTTTGGTTAGGAGTTTTTGTATGGTTGAGGTAGATACTGGTTTGAGTCAGAAGGGGGTGGTATTTGATTTACTGTTGATGGTTGGTGGGGGGATGGTGGGGTTTGTATCATTTATGAGTTTTAGTATGGAGGAGGTAAAGTAGTTATTGAAGCTGGATGCTATCTCAAGGTTGGTGCCTTCTATGTTTGGTGGTGGTGTGGTGGTTATCCCAGGATGGAGGATGTTGTGCACTGCAGCCCAGAATTTCTGTGGGTTATTACTATATTTATTTTGTAGGGTTAGGTAGTGATTTTGTTTGTCTGTCCTAACCTGTTTTTTTTTGCCTTATTTCTAAATTCTAAGTAGGTCTAGTTGTGGGTGTTTTAAGTTGTTGCCAGGATTTCCATGCTTTATCCCTTTGCTTTAGCAAGGCCTTCGTGGTTTTAAGTAACCAAGGGGCAGGATTACTACGTGCTCTAATTGTTTTTATTGGGGCTAGTTGGTTTAGAATTGTTAGGAATGTGGAATTAAAGTATTCAACTGCCTTGTCCAGGGGGAGGGTTTTGGTGGGAGCCCAGTTGCAGGATTTTAATGTTTCTGTGAATAGGTCTGAGGGGAAGTTTTTGCAGGAGTGGGTTTGTATTAGGGAGGGTGTGTTGGTACATTTAAGTTTGTGTCAAAGGAGAAAGGTTAGGTTATGGTCATTGAGATAATTGTGTTGTGTACCGCATTGATGGGCAGTGTTGGCTTGGTTAGTGAGGACCCAATCTAATATGGATTCTCTTTTGGTGGCTTTATCTGTACTGGTGGGGGTTTGGATGAGTTGGGTAAAGTTATATAGGTTAATGTGGTTGGTTGGTGTTGGGGAATGGCTAGAGTTCCAGTCAATGTTAACATCGCCTAGCACTATGGTTTCATGAGGGAGGGAGTGGGAAGCCCAGTGGCATATTGATTCTAGAGTGTTTATGTTGTCACCTGGTGGGATATATATACCTAGCAGGTTTAGATGTTTGTGTTGGTTTAGGAGGAGTGTGGCAAATATAGTCTCAGCATTATTGCAGTTAGTGGGTTTTTTTTGTAAGAGTTGGATCTTTAAGTTAGATTTGTACACTAGGGCAATACCTCCACCTCTTTTCTGTGGTCAGTCTGCCCTTAGAATGTTATAACCAGGTAGGATTATAGAGGTGTCTTTGACATGGGGTTTAAGCCAAGTCTCTGTTATGAGCAATATGTCGGGGTTATATAGATAGATGAATGTAGTTCTTTTATTTTGCTCATGATACTATGGATGTTCAGATTTAGTATTAGTAGGTCAGTGTGTTTGCACTTGAGTGGGAGGTGGCTGTTATATGTATTAGTGGGGGTAGGTACTGGGCTTGGGTTGGGGTGGATGGCACCTTCTAATAGTAATTGAGCTGCTATGTTGGAAAGGATTTTGAGGTAGGAAACTTGTAGACAGTGATATTTGTAGCTAGGTTGTTTTTTGGACTGTGGGATGTGGTTTATTGTTGGGGTGGTTAGGTGGAGGGATGGTATGTAGTTGATTAGGGGAGTGTCTAATTTTTGTGGGGTTAGGTGAGGTAAGGGGTAAGGTGGGGGATTTGTTGTAGTAGAGATGGGAGAGTGAAATATGATAGGAGGTACTAAAGCAGATTAAGTGGAGGACTATAGATGAGAAAACTAGTAGTAGTAGAGAAGGGTGGTGCTGGGGGTAATAATTATTAGTCACAATGTTAGAGTGGATTGGTTGGAGAAGGAGGGTGAGGAGGGGATGGTCAGAAAGTGATATGACTGGGTTGTGGGTGTGGATAGGTTTGATTGGTTGGTTGTTGGGTGTGGTAGAAGGTCAGGTGATCATAGGTTAGAAGAAATCCTCGAGTAGTGGGAACAGGTGGGAAATGGGGCAGGGTGGGCGAGCGGAGTGAGCCTAAGCGGAGTGAGCTAATAGGCATTTTTCGCTCACTGCTAGATATGACTGTAACTCTAAAAGTGTGGTATATTTGGCAAGATGTCAACTCTGCCTGGCATTTTATATCGGAAAAAATGATTGTAGGTTCAAGAAAAAAATCTATGAACACATTTATAGTATAAATAGAAACAGAAAAAATAATGCTTTGGCCAACCACATTAGGGACAACCCTGGACACCACGTTAAATTTAAGGTGATCGACCAGGTGATAGAGAGCCCTAGAGGTGGGCATACATCCCTATTACTTGAAAGACAAGAGTTATGGTGGCAGCTTACTTTAAATGCGCATAGTTATTCAGGCCTTAATGAGCAGTGTTCTGTTATGTGTTTACTGAAGCTTAAAAGTTTATTACACTGAATAAGTTTATGAAATTCAGTGTAGAATGTTCTTATAACACAATATTTTATGTACTTCTAGGTTTGTATGGATGCACCTTTTTGATTATTTTTATTTATTATTAATGCTCCACTTTGTGCTTAAAAATTCTTTTAAAGTATATGTAAATATCTTTATAAATATATATATGCCTTTTAATAACCAGTTTTAAACTTGTGATGCAATGCATTTTATTGGTCATGATTTCATGGTTATATAAGGAGGGGTTTTACTGTTTAAATTTGTCTGAAGAAGTGCATTTGATTTGAGTGAACTTAAGCGATCACATATTAAAGTTTTGGTTTGCCTTTGGAGCTGTGGCCCTTTGTTACTTATTTTATTAGTGCTTTATTTGTTGTTTTTTCACTGATTTATAGGACCATAGGATCATAGGAAGTTACTAGGCTATTGGCCCTAAGGGCCTTACAACCCTAGCCAAGAATTTAGCCCATGTTCTGACAAGTCAGTGCCCAATGACCCTGTCCAGCAGGGTCACAGGTGGAATCCCAGGGGTGTATTTTCTGTTCCCCATTCAGTTATCCAGGTTGCACTTAAAAAGGGTTAATGAGGAACTCTGCTTGGCATAGAGAGACAAATCTGTCCCACCAATAAGTCCTATTGATGTTACAGACCAGGTTGAGGTTGCGCATGCAGGTTACTCGAGTGGAGCTTGACTTGCGGATATGCAGCAGTCCCATGAAGGTGTGATCTGAGATTGCTTTGTATGCCAAACAGTGGTCACCTCTGAGGAGTATGTATGAGACTGAGTAGAGGGACAGGGCTTTTAACCTATCTGTGTATGGTAGATGTTTGAGTCCCTGGGTTCTCCTGGTCAGGTACCTCTGTGGTCTCTCCAACTGCTGCATGTGCTTTGTGAAGTACATGCCGAAAGGGGTGTTATACTCAGTAATGGGTCTTATAAGGGAAGAATACAGAGATGTTATGACCTCCTTGTCCCTGGATGAGATACCCTTCTTAATGAGGTGGGCCATGTAGAAAGCTTTCTATACAATGGAGGCAATATGGTGGTCAAAAGTCAGTTTGCTATCAACCTGGGTGCCCAAGTCCCTTACGACTGATTGAGTGTTTAGCACATTATTTTTAATGTGATAATTTGTGGGGACATCACTCTACCCAAAGGGGATGATGATGCATTTTTTGTCATTCAGTTTGAGGCCATGTTTCTGGTACCAGTCATTTGTTTGGGTGAGACCCTCTTGGAGGATGCCCACATCACTAGGGGAATTGATGACAGTGCTTAGCTTGCAGTCATCTGCAAACTTGATCAGCCATAGCCCAGTTGTTTTTGGCCTGCACCTCAGAAAAGTATATCCCAAGCAGCAGAGGTCCCAAGACTGATCCCTGGGGTACACTGCTCATTACGGGTCTACCGCTTGAGGTAGCTTCCCCTATTTTGACTAGGTGGGTTCTGTCAGTGAGCCAGTTTGCTACCCATCTGGTAACATATGGATTGATGACTAGTTGAGAGAGTTTATTATGCCTGAATGCGGAATAGTATCAAAGGCTTTGGCCAGATCAAGGTAGGTGGTATGCACCATATTCCCCTCATCCATGGCTTTGGTGACTGTGTCAAAGAAGTCAACCAAATTTAACAGGCATGACTCCCCCTTGACAAAACCAAACTGTGTGGGATCAAGTGTTTGGAGGTTGCCAATGTCCTTGTTAATGAGGTCCATGATAATCCATTCCATGGCCTTGCAGATTAGGCTAGTTAGGCTGATGGATCTATATTTTCCTGGATCAGTGGACACTCTGCCTTTGTGCAAAGGGATGACAGTGGCTGTCCTCCACTCGGCTGGGATGAAGCTGGTACTCAGGCTTTGGTTGAATAGGGTGCCTAATGGTGCTGCAAGTTCCTGCCTGAGTTCATGTAGGATGCAGCCTGGGATGTTATCGGGTCTCATGGAGGCTGTATTTTTTGCCTTTGAGAGGGTAGTGATGACTTGTTCCCTAGAGATAAGGGGAGGGGGGCAGGTGCCTGATTTACTGATGGGGAGACAGAGGGGTGAACTTTTCTCTGAACCTGTCTGCCAGCAGGTTGGCTATATCTACAGTGTTTGTGCATGTGGTATCCTTTTTACCAGCAGTTCTGAGCAGATCTGAGTGCTTCCTTTGAGATATGTGAAGAAGGCCTTATGATTGCATTTAGTAAATGCGGCCAGTTTAGACTTGAAATTTGCTTTGGAGGATTTCACTAGTGCTCTTATTTGCTTGTTCAGACTAAGGAGAGATTGCTTCCAATTAGGCATCTGCTCCTTCTTGGTCCTGGACAGCATTTTTTTCTTTTATTATAGAGTTTATTTATTGCAGATGTCCACCGGACAGGTTTACTTTTCCTTGAGAAGGAGGATTTTGTCCTGTTGGGTATTCCTGATTCCATGCAGTTATATAAATGCTTGGATAGTACTTTATTGTAGGTTTGGACATATGTGCCAGTTCCTATGGAGGGGGTGGGGGCTATGAAGCTCTTTATACCTTCCCTCAGGAGGTTGTAATCCGCTTTGGAGAAGTTTTTTTCTTTGACCCTAGCTGGAGTGGGGTGGAGGAGATCATGACTTTGAAAGTGACCTCTTTGTGGTTGGATCTTACCAGGGAGGATGACACTGTAGGGATACTGCCGTGATTAGTCGTGTTAGTTAATACCAAGTCCCAACAAAAAAACAAGTAATCTCCGTGGTATCCCTGAAGTCTCACTTGCCTGATAAAAAGTATATATATATATATATATATATATATATATATATATATATATATATATATATATATATATATATATATATATATATATATATATATATATATATATATATATATATATATATATATATATATATATATATATATATATATATATATATATATATATATATATATATATATATATATATATATATATATATATATACATATATACATATTTAGAAAGCTTGTGAGGAAACTATTACTCTGTTATTTTTGTTTTACTTGGATCATTTGTCTGTGTACTTAATAATGGATTTTTGACTGGAAACAGACTGCCTAGCCTGCTTGGATTATTTTGAATACTTAGTAATTCTGTACAATATTTTAAATTATATATTAGATGAGTTTAAGTTTGCTACTTCTACTACCATTGCCTGATCTGATTAATATACAGTGATTAACTAGATATATATGGATTGAAAATCTTCCACACAGAGAAGTTTCTTACACTGTTTTAATACCAAGTCCAAGATATGATAGCCTCTTGTGGGGATTAAGACCAGCTCATCCAAAGCATTTGTATTGACAAAATCAAGGAATCTCTGGCATTTATGTTTTGTTTTGAGTAATTCTCCCAATCTATGGTTAGATAGTTAAAGTCACCCAGGTTCAGGGTAAAGGGTTGAATCTTGATTGATTCAAAGAGGTCCAGATAGGTGGAGTGGGCATCTTGAGTCAAAGTTGGGGGTCTGTAGCTAGCTATGATTTGAATAGGGGTATTGTCAATGGTTAACTGCACCTGGAGTGTCTCCTGTGCTTCATACTGTTTGACCAGTGTGGCAGGAGCTGTGCTGAATGTTAATGCTGTTGGTGTCCATAATGGGACTCTGAAAAAATTTGATGAAGGGTTATTGATATGATAGTCCATGCAAGGGCAAAACACATCAGTGAGACAAATGAATTTTTGGTCTCACTCAGTAGTCAGGATGAGAGGCCCCTGATACCTAGGGAGTGGCTTGGCCATAGTTGCTGGGTTGGTACCAACCACCCGTTTTCCATCTGGGTAAGCACTAGGTTAGTAATGCCTATTGCACTACTACTATAGCACATTCCACTACATTTGAAGACAAGGATTGTCCAAGATCCACCTGTGTATCTATCTTTACAAGCACCTCTGGTCTGCTACTGCAACACCTGTGTGACAAGGTATGTATGTCAAAGCATGATATATCTATAGTTTAATGTGTAATAAAATGCATGACAAGGCAGTTATCGGTCCATATGTATGGACATACATTGTTGTCATGTGTGTTCTTGCTTTCATAGTTTCCAGTGTTGGAGGGTCTAGCACAGGAAGACAACACATTGTTGATGCCAGCAAAGCTGCTGTGACTGACAATGACAGCAACATGCAGGTGGAATGATGTGATGAAAGACTGGCACTATCTGCAACACTACAAGGGAGTTATCACCCACATCCATCATAATATAAACCCTGGTACAGGTACAGGCTGAGCACACAGCCTCAGCAGGGCATAGAAGACAGCTTCTGTCGTGGCGTCATGCATGGCATCCACCTGTGTCCTTGGTGCACACAGCATATGAAATGTGCACAGCCTCAGACATGTGCATACTCACTACAGGGATAGATACAAAGGGAGGTTAGGAGCTGCCATGACTCCAGGACTATCCCTAATATGGCTGCAACACAGCATTGGCCAAGACATGTCCAGGTCAGTGATCCAGGCAGAAGTGACTGCTACTCACAACATTTTGGAGTTGGGGAGTATGTTCTGAGTATTCTGGGATAATGTGCAAAAAATGCTCAGTGACTGCATAAATGTACAGGAAGCAGACAATGCTGGTGAAGAAGTCACTGGTGCCAATATTGTCTTCATTAGTGTCTCCATGAAGCACATTGCAAATGTCCTCCAGTCTTCCTGTAGAGACCATTTCTTCCATACCATTTGGAGAGATAGCTTCAATACTGCCTGTGCCCATAGAGCCTCTCAGGCCCAATTATGAGTGTCATCCAGGTCATGGTTAATTACACTCCTCCACACCTAGGATGACTCATCAGGCTATATATGTATGATTCTGCAGTTATACCCTTTCTTTTTTGACTGTGGATACACAAGCTGTTACTCCTGCTCATGGTAAATGATCATTGGTGGACAATGTTGATCATCACTATCAGCATAAAGCATACTCAGTCAGGATGAATGCTTATAGTCTGATAATTCTATTCCTTTCCTGTCACAGACTGCATTAAGCCCTGCTGCACAAGCCAACATAGCAGACAATGCCAATGGCTGGTCATGGTAGCTTGGCCCTACTACTGAAGGATGTAATTTAACTCTCCCAAAACTCCCGGAGTACCTTACTACCATGCCTCTACCCCCCATTTCATAGTGTTGCACTCCCTATTCACTGTTTACACTTGCTATTACACATAGGTGATGTGACTGTGTAGTGTGTATCAACCTTTTATGCATATTTTTCTGACTGCAATTTGAAGGCATGCTAAGACAGGATAATTCTGCAATGCAGAGCATTCTCGAATATTTAACTGGATGTATTGTACAAGTAATCACGTCATCCTGATAGAAGATTCATGATGATATGATCAATAGAAAATGTATGAAAGGAACATTCTATTTGCAAACATTTAGCAATGGGAAGTAAAATGGCGGTGACACATCATAGTTTCATCTTAATGGTAGCAAAGAGTACACATGATTTGAACCTAGGGCACTAATTTATGTAAATGTGCTGATATGGGTTAACATTGCCAGTTATCTCATTTCATCTCATTTTGTAAATATTTTAGTTTAAACCTTAAAGAAGGCAGGGCTGAAACTTATATGACAAAGTGTTGCTTTCTTGCTTGCAGATCAGCAGTAGAGAAATTACTTTATTTTGTAATAGCTATGTCGACAGTGTGCATAGTAAGGAAATTGCTTATGAAAATAAAGTGTAATATCTGAGATATGTACCAGAAATCTTGTGTGCGTCTGCATTCTGACTTCTTGTTTGGGTGATTTATTACATGAATAACTTCCATGACCCTACTCAATCAGTGTTGCACTCACCTTTCACTGTATCCTCCACCACTCCCATGATCTTGCTCCATTTCATAATGTTTCTGTCACCCACTACTGTGTCCCCCATCTGTGCAAGTGATGAAGATTGTGTCTTGCTCATCCCTGACCTGTGTGACTGTAGAGACCTGATGCACAGTGTGGCCATCCCATGCATTACCCTGCATAGCTTGGATGTGATAATGCATGCACCATTTTAGTCTGTGTTTTCTGTATCATTATCCATAGCTGTATACCAGATGCCGGCTCTTTGTCAGTGCTATAACATATTGTGCCAGCCTCCACCTAGGCTGCAGTTACAGCTCACTCAGTAGTGGAGTGCATCACACAAAGGGGGGAATTTAATAAAGCCTACACGTTTTTTTTTCTTGTAGCCATCGCACTGCAATGCTTACATGGACGCACACTTATTAAGATTCAGTAAGCACTGCTGAGCGGTGCGCATGCACGCCCAAACAAGGAGAATTCTGTGGCATGCAAATTGCCTCATAAGCAGGTGAATCTTCTACAAATGAGGCAGGTAGGGTGATTCAACATGCAGAAGGGCATCTGTTCAGACTCCGTATCAGTGTTCATAGTGTACGTGGAAAAATTCCATGTACAGAAGTCTAGTCAGAAAAAAGGGGGTGAAAAGCTATTTAATGTGGACATAAATCCCCTGAAAATGTAGGGCCACAGACACATATGAGCAAAACTATTTGTATGTCAGAAAGATTAAAGGGAATAAGTTAAATTAATATTTTTTTAAATAATCTCAGCATGTTTGCGCTACATGCTGCAGTGCACAAACATGCTTAATAAAAAAAAAAAAAAAAAGGAAAAAAACTAATTTTATAGTATGTGACAGAAATGCATTATAGAACCTTGCATGGGGTCTCTACAATGGTGCATTGCTGCTGTTGCTAAGGTGATAGGGATATGAAGCATGTAGTTTCTAGGCTGTCAGCATGGATAAGTATGCAAATTAGGTGGGTTATTAAATAGCAGAAAGGAGTAATTGTGTTCGCATATCCCCTTTGTGTAGGGTCTTACTGATGTTTACACAGGATGTGACTGACATCATGAGGGTGTGTCCTATCACTTCTAAGCTCTTTTAAGCTTAGGTGCACATGTTTGCACAGCACTCCCACCCAGCTGAGCATGTTCTGAAAACCAGATGCATTCAATTAGAAATTTTGATCTTTGTATAAGCTATGCTGCACGGCACGGCACTATACGCTGCATAGGGCACTGAAATAGGGCCATTAAATGATGTTAATTATATTGCAGACAGGTGGAATGCATTATAGTTAGCCAATCACACATTCTGCACCTACAACAGAGCTGTATAAAGTATGCATACACCCTACATTCTGATTTTCTCCCAATACTCTGAACCATTGGAGTACAGACTTGGGAATTTTAACTGAGATAATGCTAGGGCGGCTGCAGATCTGCTACATTTGTATGTGCTAGATGCTGAAATCAATACCGCTGGTGCTGCTGACAATAGGTCTAGGCAGAGAAGTAGAAGAGTGTTCAGCCCCAGGGTAACCTTCCAGGAGCTACATGAGCTGGAGATTGTAGAGCACTACAGGGTAGACAGGGACATACTACAAGAGCTCACTGAACTCTGCTGCCCTCAAATCAGACCCAGACCCAACAGAGGGGAACCCATCTCAGTGGAAACAAAGGTATATGTAGCCCTTAGGATACTAGCTACAGGTATTTTCCAAAGACTAAATGGGGACATGATGGGGGTCTAACAGGCATCTGCATCTATCATACTACACCAGTTCTTGGATGCCATGCTACCACATGGCAGTGAACACATATCTTTTCCCCTCACCACTGAGGTGAGGGCCAGCAGTATGGAACACTTCTACCATGTGGCACACTACCCTGAAGTACTGGGTGCCATAGATTGCACTCATGTACACATCAAGGCACCACCCGGTGAAGAGGGTAGAATCTACGTCAACCACAAGGGGTACAACTCCTTGTCATATGCAGTGCCCAGGGGATTATCCTAAATGTGTGTGCTGGCAGCCCTGGCAGTTATCATGACTCCCATATCTGGCACACATCACAGCTGTATCAGATGTTTTCTAGGGAGGACATCCCACACGGCCATTTGCTGGGGGATGCTGGCTATGCCCTGGAACTGTGGTTGATGACCCCCATCAGAAATGCACACACACCCATGGAAGAACTCCATAATGAGGCAGATGTGTTTGGGTTTCTGAAGTCATGGTTTCAGTGCCTCGATATATCTGGTGGAGCCCTGCAGTACTCTCCATATGTTCACAGTATGTGCTATGCTACACAATCTGATCCTGCAGAAAAAGCTGCAGCAGGATCAGTAAAGGGAAGGGATACACAGCCCCTCACCAGTGCCTAGGTCATCACAGCCACAGTCACAGAAAAACTTGGAGGAGGAACCCATGCTGATGTCCCTGTAGACAGACGTACATGTGCTCAGTGGCCAAGAGGCAACGCATGACACATTCACTGACAACCTAGGGACCTAGGAACTGACACCTTACTCCTATTCACATACATATATTAAACTTGATGCTTTTAACTGCATATTAAAACTTCAAAAGAGAGCACAGCTCTGTCTCTTGTGAGTCAGGCAGAAATTTTCCCCACCCTCCCACCCACTTAACGTTGTGTTCTTAAATACCACTGTCTTTCTAGTTGCTGGGCTCTTATGTTAATTTGACCATATATCTCATTTTCTCTCTGCTTTCACTGGCTTGTGTGAATAAGCACAAAATTATCATTTTGTGAAATCACTCCCCTTCAACTATTTAAATTTATTGGCCATCCTACTGTATTCCATAGTACCAGAATACAAAAGTGACCACCCCCTTTCACTCTATCTTGCTGTTTTAAAAATAGTGAGACTCCGCTAAAACTTAACTTTTTAGACAGGTAAAACTTAAGTTACCTACTTTCACATCTAACTTATCTAGTGCACACCGCAGTGTTTAGGATAAACCATTTTTTTTCATCTTACCTTTAAGCATCCCTGTGACTAGCACTTGCTCTAATACCTGCTGGAAAGCACTAGGATGCCTTAAACTGATACAAGCATAAGGAGGAATTAATCGTAGGTACTAAACAGCCTATAATTGCAAAGTACCTTGCTAAGGCAAGGGAAAACAGCTCTTGTACTTTACAAAAAAAGCACCAAACCAGGCATGTCCAAGGGTCAGCTTCCGGTGATTTCTCCTGAACACCTGGTGAATCTGGGCATACTGGGGCAATGCAGCAATTGCCTCATGTACACAGACAACTCTCTCCTCCTACCACTCAACACTACAACCTGTGAGAGATGCACTTACATAGCCAAACTGGAAGCAAAGCTCTCTCCACCCAAGATTGTGCTAGACAGTCATGAGGAGAAGGTTAACACCTGCACTACACCTCAAGCAACACATAGCCCTTCTAAACCCACACCACCAACACCCACACATAGCAACATTAAATCCACATAGGCGGAGGCCCTTAATTGTAACCTGCCCAACCAACAAGGACCTCTGAAGCTGAAACACAAACAAACACCATCACAACCAAAGTGTCACATAGCTCACAACACCAGTGTGCCACCCAGCACCAGCACCTAAGGCAAGACAACGTACCTAACACTTTAGTCATAGGTGACTCTATAGTCAGGCACAATGATGTCCCATTCACCAGGCTGAACATGGAGACAATTATAATCAGCTGCCTGTCGGGTGCCAGGATCCTCCACATAACCCATGCACTCAAGTCACTCCACAACAAGTACAAATATGACTCTGTCATTGTCCATGTTGGAGTGAATGACGTGAGACGTATCTCCCTGGACTACATGAAAATAGACATGGAAGAGCTCTCAGATCATGTGGCCCAGGCAGGTATGACCCTAGCCCTGAGTAGCATCCTGCCTTTGCCCATAATGAAATATAAGGACAAAATGATTGTCTTCAACAATTGGCTAAGCTTCTGGTGTCATTCAAAGGGGATCCAGTATCTATCTGCTTGGGATGACATGATCGACAGACCACGATGCTTTGCCAGAGATAGTCTGCACCTGTCACCCCTGGGATTCAGGTTACTGGCTAAGGCTCTTGCCACCCCTATAATGCTTTTTTTTTAGGCAAGGTTCAAAGGACAAAACCACCACCGTAACAGGTACAAGCATGCAAATTCTGAAGGTAATGCTACTCAGTGCTAGAAGTCTAAACCTCAAAATGCACTTTCTCAAAGCACTCCTAAAAATGGAGAACATCAATATCTGTGCAGTAACTGAGACTTGGTTCAAGGATCCACTGAGCACCCCTGCAATACCAGGCTACAACTCTTACCACACTTTTCGGCCACCAAACCAGGACCGAAACATTAAAGGTGGTGGAGTGTCCATATTCCCCAAGGATATTAACACCACCAGGATAGTTGCCCAACACAATGCATCTGAAATTCTCCAGGTGCAACTAACACTAGGTAAGATTGCAATCCAAATTGTAGCTTGCTACAGATCCCCCACCATGCCCCAAGATTCTCACTACACCTTTCTAAACATACTGGAAAATATTAAGATACAACCAAACACCTAGTACTGGGTGATTTCAACTACCCTGGCATTAACTGGGAAAACTACTCATGTATCAACACCTTTGCCCAACGGCTCTTGACATTAATAAATTCCAACACCCTGGATCAACTAATCCATAGTCCCACCAGGGGCTCCAATATCCTAGACCTGGTCATTACCAACATGGGAAATAGATGCTCCACACCTATGGTCACCCCCTCATTGGTCATGTCTGACCATAAGCTAATCACCCTTAACATCCACATCCCACCCCCACACCCCCATTAAGGAAATCTCCAACTTCATGCTACTCAAGTCAGAAGTGACAAAATTCATGGCACCCATGCAAACAAGAACTGAAAGTTCGACTGCTGAATCCTACACTAAGGCACTGTACGAGCACATCCACTCATGCATGAATCATACTATCCCAAATAGAACCAAGATGCTCTCCTCCAAAAAAGGAAGCCAGTCTGGTGGTCCCCTGCCATAAACAAACTTTACAACAAAAGGAAGAAACTTTTGCAGAAAAGAGGAAAATCCCAGGATGCAGAAATCTCCCTTACCAGCCTCAGTAAGAAGCTGAGATCCCTCATAAAATCCTCCAAAGCTAGTTATGAAAATAAAATTGCCAAATATTCCAAAGACAGCCACAAGGCATTCTATAACTATGTCAAACATCTAAATGGCAATGCTCAGATCTGCTCTGAGCTACAACAGAATGGCATTAAATATACTGATCCCAAGGATATTGCCAATATCCTGGCAGATCAATTCAGTGCCAACTTCACCCCCCCTTCGCCCCCTAAACGACCCATCTCAATACTGGAAGATTGCCAAATCCCGGTAATAATGGCCACGCAGGTAAAAAAAGCACTCTCCAAAGCTAAGAATACAGCATCCACAGGACCAGATGACATCCCGGGCTGTGTACTACATGAGCTACAAAATGAACTGGCACCTCACCTAAGAGTCATGTTTAATCATAGCCTCACCTCAGGCTTCATACCCACTGAGTGGTGCACAGCTACAGTTATCCCACTCCACAAGGGGGGGGGGGAATCCACCTAGGATCCCGGGAACTACCGTCCAATCAATCTGCCGAGCCTGATCTGCAAGGCCATGGAACGTATTATCATGGAACTTATAAACAAAGACATTGGCAACCTTCAAACACTGGACCCCACACAGTTTGGGTTTGTGAAGGGCCAATCTTGTCTCTTGAACTTGACTGACTTTTCGAATCAGTCTCCAGAGCTGTGGATGAGGGTAAGGCGGTCCACAAAGCCTATCTGGATCTCGCCAAGGCCTTTGACACCATCCCCCACATTGGAATCATAGATAGACTTACTAAGTTGGGAATTAATCCCTATGTCACTCGATGGGTTGCCAACTGGCTTACTGACAGAACCCACACTGTAAAGTAGCTGACTCCAAATCCAGCTCCAGACAAGTGACAAATGGAGTACCTCAGGGTTCAGTCCTGGGACCGCTCTTGCTTGGCATCTACTTCTCTGAATTACAGGTCAACTCTAAGGAACTCTGGCTAAAAAAGTTTGCAGATGACTGCAAACTGGGAGCCATTATTGAATCCCCAAATGATGTGGATGCTCTACAAAAGGGTCTTACAGAAACAGATGCTTGGTGCCAGAGCCATGGGCTCAAGCTCAATGCCAAGAAATGTATAGTTATCCCCTTTGGGAAAAAATATATACCCATAAATTACCACATAGGTGGCAGTACACTAAACACTGAAAATGTGATAAGAGACATAGGGACACAGGTGGACAGTGGTCTCACCTTCGATAACCACATCGCCACAACAGTCAGGAAATCCTTCTATGTGGCACACCTCATCACTAAGGGCTTTTCATCCAGAAAAAAGGAGGTCATTGTCCCACTGTACTCATCCCTCATTAGACCCATTATAGAATACAATGCCCTATTTGGTATGTACCTCTCAAGACATCTGCAACAACTGGAAAGGCCCCAGAAATACTTCACTAAAAGAATCACAGGCCTAAAGCAGATGCCCTACGCTGACCGTCTTAAAAAACTCCAGCTATACTCTGTCGCATATCGTCTACTTAGAGGCGATCTCTGCTTAACATACAAGGCCATGTCAAACCCAGAGCTGTTGGACATGCTACACTTAAAGAAATCCCAATCCCTCAGAGCCACATGCTCCAGGGATCTAAACCTTGTCATCACAATAAACAAAACATGTTGGAGGGATAGGTTCCTGACCCAGAGACTCCCCAGACTCTGGAATAGACTGCCTATACATGTCAAGCAGAGCACCTCTTTGGCCCTCTTCAAAAGGAACCCTGACAATTGGACGGGAGAAAGGAAATTCACCCCAGGGATCACGTCAGTCGCCCTGCCAGACAGAGGTCCAGGGAAGTAAATAGTGTGGGAAGAAATAGCCAGGGGAATTGTTATGGCTAGGCTTGTATAGACCCTAGGGCTGATAGCCTAGTACCAACCTATGAACCTATGAACCTATGAACCAGGCAACCCACACAACCTGTACCTATCCATGTATTGGCTGTGTACTGCTTGCATCAGACAGAGTCAGGCCTGAACTACAGTTCTGTCAAGTGCTGCATTCACAAGGCAAGTCTCTAACCTACACAGTACTTGTAAGGATTAGTATGATATGGTATGATATGTATCGATCTGCTACATTTATGCAAGTAAATATAGTGGGCTATTTGGACAGAAGTAACATTTACATGGGACTACAACTACCCAGTCCACTATCATGCATCCTTTAATAGTCACTAGGCCTCATGCATGGAATATTCACTACATCAGTCAAATCAGTCAATCAGTTAAACATAAGGGTTACATGATATTTGGACTACTGTGTATCCCCACAGAACATGCAGTATTGTTCTCCCACCCCTAACACAGAACACAGCAGTGTTCCCATATAACTGCTATTACAATAACTCATCAATGGAATATCAGCAGTCCAAGCAATCTCAGGGCAGTAACATAGAAATTGCTCATGTCTCACTTAACGCAGGAACAACAATGTACATATTTATGCTATTGACTGTGTGATGAATGACTGCTTTCTGTCTGGTAGCTTGTATGGCTCAGTGTACTAGGAAAGTTAGCATGGGTGATGGCATTGATGGTTCAAATCTGGAAGTATCCATATCTTTTGTATGTGAAGTATTATTGTGTTGTTTTTTTACAGACTGTCAGTCGGTGTGTGGTGTAACATTATTAACCCCTGCCACATATTAATTACATCAGACAGCTGAAGAATGCTGTGGATAATTTGAGTGAAGTGCAGTACTGCAAACACAGGGACAGATGTAATTGTCTGTAACACACAAAATCCCAGACTGGAGTACAGGTAGGTGTGGCCTGGAGTCAGTTTATAAGTACTGACAATCCTACTGGACATGCTCATACACTTAAACAGAGCACAATTATGTTGCCCCTTGCCCAAAATGACCTGCTATGTATAGATATGTGTATACATACATACATATTTGTCTGTCACTATCTCTATCTCTCTCTCTCTCCCATAGATAGTGTAGCTATTTCTATGTATATGCAAATAGAAATATACTTATATATAGCTATATGTATAAAAGCATACATCTCAGGTCTCTCTCCATATATCTACATAACACATACATATATTGTACACACATGTGGCTACATTTCTATATACATCTCTATTATATACAAAATATATGTGTGGATGTCTGTATTGTCCTACATACCCTGATTATGATGAGTAAAGTTGCACTTTCACACATCTATAATGTTGCTCAAAGGATCCAAAGTAAAGGCTCAGCAGTACATAATGCACTTACCGACAGACCCCCTGTGCCTGCTGGATGTCACCACACATACAGTAACAGGTGAACAGGTGTTGTAATGTATAATGTTGTCTATGTGCGCATGGACAGGGCACATTGTAATGTATAATGTCTATGTGCGCATGGACAGGGCACATTGTTCTTGCCTACAGGCTTGCCCTTCCAAATGCAAACAACCACATATGGGCAAACTGGTAATTGTAGCCACATAGCTAGGATAAATAATAGTTACCTGACTGCTAGGCTAGTAGATGCATATAACAGTATGAAGCAATTTCATTCTGCACACCACAGATGGTGATCAACACAAGCCTAGTCTGTGTAATTCACAAGTAGTTTGCCTGCAGTCATGTCTAAAACAGATGTCAGTTGTGGCACATGTGATAAGCACTGTGATCTATAGTGTGTAAAAGTAGTTAGGTAGGGGCTCTAATCTCACTCTAGGCCACATGATGTGTATGTGTGTGCACATGTACCCCCATGCAAAACAACTGAGAATCCCTCATTGACTATGAAACTCGAACAGTTCTGTGCTTTTTGGCCCTGGAAGGTGCTGCTGGTTTCCAAACTGCCCTCTTCTACAAGGCCTGCTGATGTCATCAACCTTACGACTACCAGCTGCCATTATAACAGACTCCAACAGTGGTGCATGCAGTAAATACTGTGGTCTATAGTGTGTGTAATAGTAGTTAGGTAGGGGTTCTAATCTTGCTCCAGGCCACTCACTGTGTGTGTATCTCTGTACGACATAAATATGATCACCTCAGTAACTTAGAAAGAGGTAGGGTTTTGCAGTATTTTGGTTGTAGCAGGTGATGTAGGTCTCCACATGCCTGACCACAACTAATCCTGCTGATATCATCAAGCATAAGATGTCCATAAGAGATAGCAATAGCAGACTTAAGGTGTAGCATGCATCACGCACTGTGATCTGTAGTGTGTACCATTAGATAGGTAAGTATTCTAATCTACATGCAGCTGACTTGCAGTGTGTGTGTGTTGTGCTGTAGTGTCTCCTGTAAACAGTAATTGGAAGTGGTGCTATCCTCAATGTAGCGAGGTTTGTGTGTGTGGCTGTTACAGATTTTACATCAGCTTATGGAATCATAGGATCTTTGAATTTTAGTAGCATAATGGCTCTACAGCTCTCATAGTCCTAGCCAAGTTTATACCCTTATTTACATGATCAGCACATATTGCCCCTGTCCACGAGGGAGATAGGCAGAAGCCCTGTGGTGAAATGATGGTCACCCAACCGGTCATACAGATGGCATCTGATGAGGTCCACTGAGGTGCTCTGTTCGCCATTAGGCAGGAGTCCATTTCAAAGGTGTGTTAAAGTCTGCTAGACAGATCTCTCCCACCAGCATGTATTACTAATGTCACATACCAGATTAATGTCCTTAGAGCGAGTAATCCATGTACCATGCCCCCTACAGATATGCAGCATTTCCAACCAGGCAAGGTCACACATTGCCCCATATGCACGGCAGAGATCACCTTTGAGTAGCCTATATGCCACAGGTTACAATGACCACTGATTTCAGATGAAGCCCATTGAACAGATACTGATGACGTGAAGTTCCCTTGTAAGGAACCATTGTGTTGTGTGCAATTGCCAGTTGTGCTTGGAAAGGTACAGTACCAAATGACCATTGCACTCAAATATTTGCATGTTGAGGGAAGAGTACATGGATGTTATGAGTATGTCAATTTCAGGTGACTGTGCCCCCAGTTATACCATATGATTCCTGTCTTACCACTGGGGAGACATGGTGATCTCAGGTACATTAGGTGTAAACCTGTGTGGCCAGGCCTGTTTCCCCAGGGTATCACCCCTGAGTATGTACATGTTGCGACTGATGTGCTACTTACCAGGAACATAGGTGTTACCAATGGAAATGATACTACATATATATTTGCATGAAGTTTACAGCCATTAGTATGTCAACAGGCATTTGTTCATCAATACCCTCTTGTAGGACATTGACATAACTCACAGAGTCTGTGACCGCTCACAGTTTACAGGCATCAGCCAACATTGTCAGCCACAGACAGTCAGTATTCTCTTGTATAGTGTTAAATGAATTCCAAGCAGTACAGGACCCAGGACTGAGCCCTGATGAACACTGCTGCTTACAGATCAGCTATTGGAGGTGGATTTCCATATTTTGAGTATGTCTGCCATCAATGAGCTACTTACTGACCCCTATAATGATATTACCATAGATGCCTAAGTGGGTGCTTTTGTCAATGATGCCTGAGTGATAGATAGAGTCAGACAGCTTGGCTATATCTAGGGGGTTGTATGCCCTGATGTCCCCTCACCCAGGTCCTTGGTGACTGTCTCGGACATATCCTCACATGATCTCCCTGTCAGACATTCAAAATATGTACAGTCAACTGTTTGTAGATCACACCTATGTTTGCTGATCAGCTCCATGATGATTTGCCCCATGGACTGACAGATATGGCTACTCAGGAAAATAGGTCTATAGTTCTTGTGGTCAGTGAATGCACTACCTCTGTGCAAGGGGATAACAGTTGCCGTTGTTCAGTCAGCTGGGATGCAGCCAGTGGTTACAGTATGATTGCAAGGCATTCCCAATGGTGTTAGTAATCCTTGATGGATCCCATGTAGGACACAGCCTGGGATGTTAGCATGTCCAATAGATGCTGTATATCCCCCACAGAGAGGACAGTTGTGACCTGCTCTGTAGATATGGAAGGTATGGGACAGGTTGTAGGAATGTCATGTGGCACATGTGGTGGGGACAGGGGAGTGAAGATAACACAGAACCTGTGAGACAACAGGTTAGCTATGAGTACAGACCCATTATATGTGGTATCATTAAGTATAAGTTCATTGAAAATCTGAGCCTGTCCTCTGAGGTTACACATGCACCTACACTGTGCGTTGTGGTTCTGCTTTGTGGGGGAGGCTAATTTTGTCACATACTGTTTCTACACTAAGTCATAACAACACTATGTGCTTGTTTTAGCTGATGAGGTGTTGCCTCCATTTTAGAAGGCACCCTCACCCCAACTATCACACAGCAGTGTCCACCTCTTATTGTACAGCCTGCTAATGGCAGTTGTCCACCATGCAGGTTTGCTGTGCCATGAGGAGGTCGTGTTCCTCCTGTCAGGTATAGCCGAGTCTATGCAATTGTATTGCTGCTTACATAATGCACAACTCATGGTTGTAGAACTCTGCATGCTTGCCTATCCCATCTGAGGGGGGAGGTGCAGTCATGCTATGTAAACCATTCCATAGGAGGTAATACATTGCTTTGCTGAAGTATATTTCTGCATTTTCTGCAAGGGGGATTAGGTCTGATAGTTTTAATGAGACTGATCTGTGGTCAGATCTCACCAGGGAGGACCTTACAGTGGTGGGCTGCAGTGGTCACCCATATTAGGAAATACATGAAGCACTATGTTAGCTTCCCTTGTGGGGATGTCACGTCACTGGTCCAGGGCATTGTAGTTAAGGATGTGGACTAACCTTTGGGCAAGTGAGCTTCAGCATGACTAAGCAATGCAGGTTGTGGTTACTTAATGCCACCCCAAGCCATGGTGTACTGATATATCTTGATAGACACATGTACATTCAAATAAGTACAAAGGGTGTCTGGATTCATGGAGCTGCTCCTGTAGCTGGCAGTGGCTTGATTAGATGACCTTCCAGCAGTGAATAGCACCTGAAGTGTCTCTGGGAAAGCATAGTGTTTCACTAATTATGGATGTGCATCTATCCTTAATGAATATGTATACACCACCTGCATTACCTTGGACACTGTAAGTTTGAGGTCTGAATATGTGGAAGGATGTGTAGTCTGGTATGGCTGTGGTGCTGTCCACAGCTGTGAACCAGGTGTCTTTGACTGCAGAAATGTCTGCATATTCCAAGGTGGGGACACCTTCCACAGAGTGGGGTTTAGTGTTGCCATTCCCAGCATGTAGCAGCAAAACTGTGATGTTGTATGAAGATGGCAGTTTTATTGGAAAGTTTTCCCTCCAGATAGTGCCTATAGGATGCACTGTGCGCACCTTGGCCAATACTTGAAATCCCAGGGGTGAGAGATGAAGACCATATCTGACAAAGCATTGACATCTGTTGAGCAAGTCATCCCAGGCAGACATGTAATGGATCCCTTACAATGCCACTACACTCTAAGGCAAATTTTCACGTCCCTCATTTTCTGTGTGTATTGAGCCATCATTCTAGGTGAGGGTCAAATGCAGTGGAAAGATATGAGCATACCTGCAAGAGACACAGAGTGTGTAAGCTCAGTCATGTATCTGCATATAGTCGGGTGATGTATGTCCTGAGTCCTACACACCTGTAAGAAATATGATGTCATCATTATGCCACCTGATATTCTTTGAGTTGTGGCATTGCGTGTTATGGAATATTGTGTCAACCCACAGACAGCTAACTGTGATGTTTCACATATGTAGCCTGGTGGCATGGACATCAATGTGTCTCAAGATGTACTTATCTATGAATAATAGGTTAGCTTTGGTGTTTTGCCTCAGGTGTTTGACTAGTGAGACAGTGGTGCATGCACTATTATGTATACTGTGCTCTCCAGAGGTAGGGTTTTCTGAGGTGTCTGCTGTTTGGGTATGTATCTGGTAAGGAGTTGCAAACATGCATGTGTGTGTGATGTGGGTGTGGATGGTGCTGGAGATGACCTGTGCATGTTAGCAAAATCTCATTGCCATATGTACTGACTGGTGTGTGAGACACCATGGAATCAAGGTTTGAAGTACAGTCACATCTGTCAGATGTTGTGTTTGTGTGACATAGGAGTAGAGGGGTAGGTACACTTTCCATATGTCATCAGCATTCACTGATAGTGCCATTAGCAATACAGTCATGGTTGTGTGTATGTCACAGCATGTCATCATTAGGCAGTGTCATGACAGATGGCGAAATGTAATATTCCACCTTTACATAGGTTCCCTAAGGTAACACAGCACCTGACAGTGTGCCATACAATGCTTTGCCAGCCATGTGGATCTTGGATTCACCATAATCCTGTCATTAGGCATGGTCCCAATACCATACTTACAAATGTGATACTGTGCAAGTCCTGCAAAGTTAGGGTCATGCTGCCACACCCTTGGGGTTGACAGCCTGAAACACAGTGTTTGTAGGCACACCTTGCAGTGAAGATGTAGATGCCCATGCATGCACAGAGGACTTTTTAAAATTTGCTGACATTATGTTGGCCTTGCAAGCATACAATGCCTGTCAAGCAACAACACAGCAAACTGGTTGTTGTGTGACATGATGTGGGAACACAGACATGTGTTCCAGGTATATAACTGTACAATATGACAAACCTAGGATGTGTGGCAGGTGGACACACTTTGGCCAAAGGTGGCCAGTCCTCTGCAGTAGGCCTCACAGCCATGTCATTCAGATATCCACTATTAATCTGTTAAAGGGCAGGATGCAGAAGTGCTGTGAGATTGTCATCTAAGATGGATCCCTACCGCTGTGCTGATTGTTTCAGCAAGCCTAGACATCTATGTCACTGGACATTGCACATTATATTAAAGCAGCTTTGCTCCTAATCACAAGCTGGTCAGTTCCCTAGTGGCATACCACCAACCCTGGTACAAAAAGCATAGTACATGCAAAAGCAAACTGATTTCTCAGGTTGCTAATCAAGGCACGTACCTGGAAAAGGGTATGTGAAGCCTACAGAGCCTTTCATGCTGTGGGACAACCATGTGGATGAACAAATAGGCTGTGTCTTGCTACTCATCATGACATTCATAGTAACATTTTGCGTGTGATGACAGAAAAATTATTGGAGCATGGTATCCCATGACAGAGTGGCTGTAGTGAGACCAGCAGTAGTAGTAGTAGCCAGGCACCAGCAATTCAGGGGACTCCCCTGCTTTCCACATTCTTCATGAGGTAATTGTGTCCTTTCAGTACACACCACTTGAGTATGTCCAACTGCAGAATACCTCTGTAAAACCTTCCACCTTACCTTCACAGAGTATACATATTATACTTCCCTCCATTGTTTGTCTGTGCTCTGTAAAGACACCTTGGATGGCTCTTTTCTTGGAACATGATGGAAGTAACTGCAATACTTAGATGCACAGAGGACAACTAGCATGCAGTGCCAAGCAGTGTCCCCAGATCTCTCAGTCATCTGAGATGTAAAGCCTTGAAAGGAGTTAGCATGGATATGACCAGTAACAATGTTGTACACTTACTGACACTATATGAAACACAGTTTGTTTTGCTCAAGGGCAGATCATGCCTACCTACCCTAACTGGTGGACCTCATTGAGTGTTATACTATGCAATGGGTGATGGGAATATGACTCACTCCACCTACCATGACCTGACAAGGTGTTTGACAATATTAGGCCAGTAGGCCTTGCTGGAAACTGTGTAAGTTATTTACAGAGTGGTATGTCAGCTGGTGCATAGCCAAGTGTCTGATAGTCATAATCTGGGAAGATAGCATTGGGTAGACCTATGCTACAATGATGCCAGTCAGCAGTGGACTTCCTTCAGACATCATTAATGGTGTATCCCTTTGTAGCCATTCCCTTCTCTGCAGTCATGGCCACTATCAGTGACCTCTGACCGACTACATTAGCAGTTGATTACATATTAGGAGCTGTCACTGAATCCCACACAAAAATATTAGTTATCCAGGATGGCCTGAGACACACATTCAGTTGTTGTAAGAGCCACTGACAAGTAGTAAATGTCAAGGACTGCATAATACTAGCCTTTTGAAAGTCATAAACCCCCAGAAAATATAGTAGTGTCTGCACACCTCACACAGTTGAGCCATTACTCATGGACTTATGGACACAGAGAGTAATGTAGCCTTTTATGTTCACTAGATGGTAAGATGTGGGGATCTATTCAATGTTGTACAATCTATACAGAAAGGTATGACATGTAAATCCAGACTGTCATTGTTATACTGTATTTGACACTCATCACACCTATCATTGAGTGCAATGGCACCATTGCTATGTCACTACACAGGCATATCTTACAACTGTAGGAGCTACACAGGTTTCATGGTAATCCAATACACATTGCAGATAACATGTCCAATGCAGTCTGTGTCAAGACAGTACATGTGTAGTCTGTCTCCTACATGCTTTGAAGGGGATGTGTATGGCTGCCATACAGGGAGTTGTCAGATCCTACTGTGTACCTCCTGCTTATCCAAGACAGGACTAACACATGTATTACCTGTTCTACACACCTACAGTGTCACTGTGGTATAAATAGTACATGCTGGAGAGACAGATGTGTAACATAGACACTACAACCTATATGTAACAGGCTCCCTATGATGTGAAGCACATGTCTGCTGTAATGCACATCATGTGCAAGTTGCACAATGGGATGTAGAACAAGACAATCATAACTGGTGTAGGACAAATGCCTGTAATGGACACAGAAAATCTGTAGATGAGTCATTTCCATCACCACAGCTTGTAGATGTGTTAGCTCCAGACCGCAGAATCCTTTATAAATGCATTCTATGAACACCTTCAGGAATGCATGGATCATGCAATCCCAAATAAAACCAAGACCCAATCCTCCAAAGGCAGACGTCCTGTCTGGTGGACTCCAGCCATAAACAAACTATACAATAGAAGGAGGAAGCTACTACATGATAGATCAAAATCCCAAAAAGGGAAGGCATCTCTGATCAGTATTAGTAAAAAACTACGGGCACTCATAAAATCGTCTAAGGCCAGCTTCGAGAGAAAAATTGCACAGGACACTTAGGATAATCACAAGGCTTTCTTTAGTTATGTTAAGAACCTGGGTGGGAATTCCCAGATATGCTCAGAATTAGTCCAAAATGACAAAAAATACACCGAGCCCACAGACATTGCCAACATCCTAGCTGACAGGTTCAGTGCAAACTTCTCCCCCCCCTCCCCACCAAAAGGGCAAATATCTATCCCAACAGAGTGCTGCCCCCCTGACATCTCCAAAGCAAAAAACACAGCATCAATGGGACCAGATGGTGTCCCTGGCTGCGTCATACATGAACTCCAAGAAGAGCTAAACCCAAACATAAAACTACTGTTCAATCTTAGCCTTACTACAGGATATGTACCCAAAGAGTGGCGTACAGCAACAGTGGTCCCTCTCCACAAAGGTGGTGCCTCAACGGATCCTGGAAACTATCGCCCCATAGGCCTGACTAGCTTGGTCTGCAAAGCTATGGAAAGGATCATCATGGACCTCATAAATAAAGATATTGGGGACTTACAGACACTGGATCCTACCCAGTTTGGCTTTGTTAAGGGCAGATCCTGCCTCTTAAACCTGGTTGATTTCTTTGAAACAGTCACCAAGGCCATTGACGAGGGGAAGGTGGTCCACACAGCCTACCTGGACCTCGCAAAAGCCTTCGATACAATACCCCACTCGGGCATTATAGATAAGCTCACCAGATTAAATATAAACCCCTATGTCACTAGATGGGTTGCAAACTGGCTCAAGGACAGAACCCACATGGTTAGAATTGCTGGAGCCATGTCAGACTCCAAACCAGTTACAAGTGGCATCCCACAAGGCTCAGTCCTGGGACCTCTCTTGTTTGGTATATATTTCTCGGCGGTACAGGCCAACATGGAAGGACTGTGGCTGACAAAGTTCACAGATGACTGCAAACTGGGTGCCATAATCAACTCTCCAGCTGACACAAGCATCCTCCAAAAGGGCCTCATAGAAACAGACAACTGGTGCCAGAGCCATGGCCTCAAGCTAAATGCCAAAAAGTGTATAGTCATCCCCTTTGGCAAAAACAAAGTGCTCACAAATTACCACATAGGTGGTAATCCATTAAGTACAGAAGAAGTCATTAGGGACCTGGGGACCCAAGTTGATAGCAATCTCTCATTCGACAACCACGTGGCCAAATTGGTTAGAAAAACATTTTATATAGCCCACCTAATCATGAAGGGATTCACATCTAGATCAGGGGAGGTCATCGTGCCTCTTTACTCATCCCTCATCAGGCCCATAATTGAGTACAATGCCCCTTTTGGGATGTACCTTACCAGACACCTGCAGCAACTGGAAAGACCCCAAAATACCTCACCAAGAGGATCAAAGGGCTCAAACAGATGCCATATGCTGCCCGGTTAAAGAAACTCCAGCTCTACTCAGTGGCATACCACCTGCTCAGAGCCGATCTGTGCCTGACGTATAAAGCCATGTCCAACCCGGAATTAATGGACATGCTGCACCTCAGAAAATCCAAATCCCATTGAGCTACGCGCTCGAGAGACTTGAACCTCAGCACTGAAATAAATAGGACATGCTGGAGGGACAGATTCATAACCCAGATGCTCCCTTCACTCTGGAATAAAATCCCAGTCCAGGTTAGGCAGAGTCCCACATTGACTCTCTTCAAGAGGAATCTTGATGAGTGGATGGGGATCGTAGGTTTACCCCAGCTGTCACTGTTAGACAGAGGCACAGTATACTAACCTCAAAAAAAGGCATAGCAAAATTAATTTAAAATGGGTGGCGAAAGCCAAACACACTCTGGCTAGGCTTATAAATGCCCTAGGGCAGATAGCCTAGTATGAACCTATGAACCTATGTCATCGATGAGGGATGCATGAGTAGGCTGTGTGGCACCATTGTTCTTGTTAGCCTGTTATACACATATGACCCTATGGATCCATGCACCTATATTGCTGTACCTTGCTGGAGACATATGTCTTAAGTGCTGACATTCCATCCTGAGCTGTTACGTCTATGGCTTTATTGCTGCTGTGTATCCATAGCTGTTCCCTATAGACTCCTGAGTCTGAACCATAAACAAGTCCATGACACACCTTTCATTGTGTCAATATACAGCCATTACAACATCATATAACATAAGGTACACAGAATTATGTGGCTTACTCATTACAAAGTCAGAATACAGTATCTGTCAGTAACCAATACAACTGGCATTGCAAAGCAACACTACATTACATGATTACATATTAATTTATATAGTCACCCTGTGCATCAGACACATAGCTTAATTTCCCTGAATCTATGACAAGGATGACAGGGATGTGGCACAGATATCATCACTTGCACAGGGTATTGTGTGGGGGTGCAGGAGGTCTAGGCTGACCCAATAGGTTGAAAACATGTGTGTGAGTAAGGAAGGGAAGCAGGAAAGATGGACCATGGAAATGTGATGTGTGTGTTTGTAGGTGATCTGATTTTGACAGTAGTGTGTGAGTGTGTGCGTGAACACAGTCAAGCTCAGTGCCAGCCCTTCATGTGTGTATGCTGGAGAGCTGTGAACCATGAATGGTAGAGCTGACAGTTCACCGTCTCTGCTCCCGAACACGGGAACTGGCTCTGCCAGGAGTTGCACTGGCATCTCCATGGCCAAGGTTAGAAGTGGTGCTAGTACCTGATGGTGACTGCTGTCTGCTGGGACTGTGTCCTCCATGGGAACACCCAGGACCATGAGCCCATGGCCTGCCATGTCTTGGTGTGGACAGTGCACTCTCCTCTAGAGTGCTGGATGTATTGCTACTATGGGAGCATGACTGAGCATGGCCACGTGGACTCTCAGCAGATGTAGTTGCTGACCTACGTCCATGAGTCCAATGTTCAACTCCAACCAGATGTTCCATCACAGACAATGTGCATTCCAAGACAGACATTCTGCGATCTGTCTCAGACCACCTTCTTTCCACTGCATCAGTGAACTGATCCAGGGTATCACCAATGTGGTGGAGGCAGTCACATATGTCAGACTCTGCTGCATCCATAACCCTGAGCATTCATCTGGAGTTCCTTTTGGAATGTACCTGTGCCTCCATGATGGCCTGAAACATATGCTGAGTGACCCGTGATGAAACACCTGCAAGAGGTGGTGGAAGGACAGTAGGCCTACTACAAGCACCCTTATCAATCTGCCTATGTGGAACTTTGCCAATTGTCTGGCTATGGCTAGTGTCTACACTCACTGGAGCCATAGCTACCACACTTTCCTGTTCAATGTCCCCACCCCCTGGCTGTCCAATATCTGTGGTCTCCAGGGACTGAATATGTGTTGGGATAATGACTGTGTGTAGTGATAATGAGGGCAGAAGTAGGATGTAAACCTCTGAGACTGATTCTGCCCTGAAACCCCCCTGTGCCTCACTTTGGCCACCATCATCATCAGTGACGGAAGAGACACTGACATCAGGTTGTGTAGGGGACAGACGCCACACCCCCAGTCACCTGTGTTAAGAAAGGGAAAAACAGTACATTAATACCCGCACTATTATGCTCTGCAGTACTATGTTGCAATATATGTAAAGCTGTATACACTGTTGTCACTATTACAGTCCTCTTTAACTCCCAACCTCATATAGTAGGACATACGGACATTACTTTTCCCACAAACATCTGTAGTTACTTGTAAATAAAATCTCTTTGCACTGCAATCTCATCAGCAACAATGAGGTATTCTGTTGACATATGTGAAGACTCTCAACAGTTGACACATATGGCAATCTGTAATGTCCTGAGAATACTGTCACATCTATCTGTGTTGTCACACCTACAAGGTATAGGTATGAGTCTAAACTGTGTACAGTCAGAAAATATCTGTGCAGGTGGCAATCATGCCAATGGTACAGCAATCCAGACAGCAGGCCTGGAATGACATTTTATGGAATACATTGCAGTAAATCTACATCTGTAACAAAACATCATTGTGCTTAACAGGAGGAGGACCACAGCCTTGTCCGATTCATGATTGACCTGTGAAAATTTGAGGGAGAGGTAATATAAACACCATCGCATGTTGCACTATAAGAGGGTAATACGTCCATACATCTGACATTTACAGTAGTTACATTGTTAATTGTTATGTTGGTCAAAATCTGAGCATGAGATTCAAAAGGCAGTTAAACCCCCCCCCCCTCACAAAGAACAAACACCTGACACCCATATAAAAGTATCTACACCCTGACACACTGAATGATACAGTATTCCAATGCTGATCAAACTAAGCCTACCTTGATGCTCCTCTGGCAGAGAAACTGTGGCACCCACACTCATGATATATGGTGTGAATGATGCCTGGGAGCTGTCATGTGTTCCTAGGTTCACTAGGAATTCCTCAGTGGCTGAGAGTGGTTGTTCTGCTGCAGGCTCTCCACTGGTGACACCATGATCCCTGGCCACATCTGCTGCTCTTCTGCATGCAGCATTAATCATATCTTTGGCACTGTGTTGAACCTGCTCATATGTCCTGCTCTGTTGACCTATGGCATTTACATCATGGACAAGTTCAGATCACAGTGCTGCCTGCTGTTCCCTGTTTTGCCTCCCCCTGGACAGTAGGGGTTCATGGAGTTGATGGAGGCCATTCAGGATTATCTTGTTCTCAGCATCCATAAAAGATGCATGTCGCCTGGCATACATGTATCCTGAAAGACAACAAAATGGGAACACCTGTCAGGATCTCATACATGGAAGTACACTATGTAGAGATACAGCAAGAACAGACTGGCTGGCATGCCATATTCCACAGTATGCAAACATACTAAGCATGTGGATACAACTCAGATACTAGCAATAGTCAGTTATTCCAGTGTATGCCATGACAGATACTGCTGTATGATCACACACCCAACACAGGAGTCCATTGTAGTGTGTCCCTTAGGGGCAACCCCCCTGTAATATATCAAAACAACAGTGCCAAACAAATAGCAGTGTGCTATTACAACCACTATAAAGGGAAATTCCCACCAGACCAATGTGCCACATTGACAAAAAACATTCCAACCTTGATGTACTCTATGCCCTCTGTAGGAGAAATAAATCTGGAGATTAATGACATGTCATCATTACTGTTCTAAGAAAGGCTTAATGCTGTAATCCCCATTTCCCTTAAGTATATTCGCACAAATGCATAATTTTGTAAACAAAAAGGTTACATACCTGATAGAGTACAATACTCCTCTGTTGATATGCGCAGATATACAGCGGATATAAAAAGTTTACAGACCCCTGTTAAAATGCCAGGTTTTTGTGATATAAAAATGAGACCACAATAAATCATTTCAAAACTTTTTCCACCTTTAATGTGACCTATAACCTGCACAATTCAATTGAAAAACAAACAAATCTGTTAGGGGAAAATATAAAAATAAAAAACGTACAATACACTGGTTTTATAAGTGTGCAGACCCTTAAACTAATACTTTATTGTGTGTGCACACCCTTAAACTAATACTTTGTTGAAGCACCTTTTGATTTAATTACAGCATTCAGTCTTCTTGGGTAGGAGTCTATCAGCATGGCACATCTCGACTTGGCAATATTTGCCCACTCTTTCTTGCAAAAGTGCTCCAAATCTGTCAGATTGCGAGGGCATCTCTTGTGCACAGCCCTCTTTAGGTCACCCCCAGATTTTCTATTGGATTTAGGTCTGGGCTCTGGCTGGACCATTCCAAAACTTTAATTTTCTTCTGGTGAAGCCATTCTTTTGTTGATTTGGATGCATGCTTGGGGTCGTCATGTTGAAAGGTGAAATTCCTCTTCATCTTCAGCTTTCTAGCAGATGCCTGAAGGTTTTTGGCCAAAAGTGACTGGTATTTGGAACTGTTCATAATTCTCTCCACCTTGACTAAAGCCCCAGTTACAGCTGAAGAAAGGCAACCCCAAAGCATGATACTGCCACCACCATGCTTCACCATGGTGATGGTGTTCTTTTGGTGATGCAAAGAGTTGTTTTTGTGCCAAACATACCTTTTGGAATTGTGGTCAAAAAGTTCAACCTTGGTCTCATCAGACCATAACAGATTTTCCCACATGCTTTTGAGAGACTTGATGTATTGTTTTGCAAATGTTAGCTGGGCCTGGATGTTTTTATCTGTAAGAAAAGGCTTCCATCTTACAGCCCTACTCCATAGACCAGACATACGGAGAATACAGGAGATTGTTGTCACATGTAGTACACAACACAACCAGTACTTGCCAGAAATTCCTGCAGCTCCTTCAATGTTGCTGTAGGTCTACTGGCAGCCTCCCTGACCAGTTTTTGTCTTTCCTTTTCATCAATTTTGGAAGGACGTCCAGTTCATCACTGTTGTCCCATATTTTCTCCACATTTTGATGACTGACTTCACTGTGTTCCATGATATATCCAATGCTGTGGAAATTTTTTTGTACCTTTCTGTTGACTGATACCTTTCAACAATGAGATCCCTTTGATGCTTTGTAAGCTCTCTGTGGACCATGGCTTTTGCTGTAACAGGCAACTGAGTAAATGCCAGGAAAACCATACTTGGACAGCTGAACTTTATTTGGGTTTAATCAGAGTCTCTTTAATTGATGGCAGGTGTGTACCCAAGAAGACTGAATGATGTAATTAAATCAAAATGTGCTTCAACAAAGTATTAGTTTAAGGGTGTGCACAGACAACAAAGTATTAGTTTAAAGGTGTGCACACTTATGCAACCAGCGGATTGCACGTTTTTTTTTTTATATTGTTCCCCTAACAGATTTGTTTGTTTTTCAATTGAATTGTACAAGTTATAGGTCACATTAAAGGTGGAAAAAGTTTTGAAATGATTTATTGTGGTTTCATTTTTTATATCACAAAAACCTGGCATTTTAACAGGGGTATGTAAACTTTTTATATCCACTGTATAAAGTGTTTAGCAATGTGTTTACTGTCTGAAGAATGTCTCATACAGACTGGTTCCCTGAGCCAGCTGTTTGCCTTTTTAACATGGTTCTCATTATCAGGTGATTGGCTCTTAACCAATCTGTGGTTCTGAAATGCTAATTGCATCCAACACAGCTGATTTGCAGTATAATTAGCCAAAGACAAGCAACCACTGAACAAGATATAAGGCCTTCATGTAGATTAGAAGCCCTTTCTGATATGTTGTGTTGGACATTTCTGGGACTCAAGATGTTACGTCATCACAGAGGGTATGTCTGTAGCAGCTACTTTTACATACAGATGTGTGTGCTAGAGGCTGCAGTTGATGCTGCATCCAATAGGCATAGGCAGAGAGTGTGAACCCTTTGGAGGACAACAAGCTGTAAAAGTAACTGTAGGAGCTGTGGCAGTCTTGTTGTAGAGGCAAGTCCAGAATGAGGGTACGCATTCCACTACAAATGAAGCCATGTGTTTAAGGTAAGTATGTTAGGCAACTGTATCACTAACAGAGTACTAGGCAACATGTTTGTTGTGTCCTTGAGCAACATAGGGGGTAAATATACCATTATGTCAACCATTTGGGCAACTGTCATACTATGTGTTACATTATGGTAGTCATTTGGAACGTGTGTGGTGGCAGTCCTTTTTATTAGCAGGACATCCATATGTGTATGTTAGTTGTGCAGCTGTGCTAATCTGTAATATCATTATGAAATGATTGTGTGCTGCACTGTGATATCAGTGGGTCTCATTTGCATTACCTAACTTAAAATCCTCTGTGAATGCATATTAATACATGACCTAACACTTTATGCACTTATACTGTTGCTATAGGGATATATGCACTTATATTGTTGCTATAGGGATATGTCAAGTGTGTTCCTATCTGCAGGCCTGTGACTTCCATCAGTGAAAAGTAGACATTTCATTTGAAATGCATTGTGTGGATAAAGAGTACATGACTCAGTCATTCATTGATGGCTTCACAATAATGTAATTTAAATGCTACACACGACTGGATTTGAACCCAGGAACATGTGTGGCAAAACTTACTGTTAACAAAGCATTTAACAGACTGAGCTACTGAGTCACTGTTACAGCATGTGTGTTTGTGAAGGTATAAGTACACACATACAGTCTGTGACATACCTCCATTACATCCATTATTATTTGCCTGGCTTTATAGGGATGTGTTTCTCCACCAGAGTCCTAGCTGAACATGCATTTTGCCATTAATATTTTAGCAGGTGTACTTGTACATGTTGCTGTTAAGTGCCCATTTACCTGCTACTGTAGACCTGAGTTACAGCCATTAGTGTTTGGCTTTCTCGTGGTGTAGTCCTGTACCAGACTCGAAATTACACTCCCAGTTTTTCCATTACTTTTTCAGCAAGTTTACACAATGCAGTGCGATGCGCAGCTCTGCTTACACACTCTTAATTATGGTAACTTGCAATTACTATGTTTTACTTAGACCACCTGTTTTAATTAATAGCTGTGTGGCATGGCAGGTTAATGGAGTTATCTGCAGGTGTGATGGTCTTGGGTTCAAAATAGAGGACAGGTGTTCATTTTACATGTGTTTATTATCATTTAAAACACATTTATCAATATAGCTCCATTTACCTGAGCTTAGCAACGTTGTGAGCCATGCTGTGTCATGCAATGTTCAGCAAAAAATCTTTAAAGAAAAAAAAGGGGAGATAGGATAGTGGTGAAATGGGGTGCAAGCAGGGGGAAAACATAGTGAAAGGGAGATAGGTATGTACAGGAAGGGTATAGGGAAGAACAATAACTATCCATTTCTTGTACAGCAACAATTGCACCCTTTGACAGAATTTGTAGATGAATTTGAACTGTCACCCCCAGAAAGAGAGGGTGAGGACAACATAACTCTGTTATCAAGCCAATTGGACCAAATTATGTGTCTGGTGGACATGTGTGCGAAATGGAGAGCTATGTATAGGAGGTTTGTTTATTTATTTATTTTTTTTTGGGACAGGTACTCATTTTTTTTTTAAAGTGACAGTGGAATGTTTGGGGCGGGACATAGGTACATGTAGGATAGGTAAGTGGGGAAGGTGAGGAAGCTTTTTCAGACAGACAAGATGGACAAGACAGCAGAGAGGGGTGGTGTGTGACACAAAAGGGGGATGAACACCTTGGATGGAGAGGGTGTTGTGGAATCCCAGTCTCAAGTACCACCATAAGGTAGCAGAGTAACTGAAGTCCCCCCTCCATGGGAATGTCAGCACTGCTCCTTTACTACCCCTGGGGTGGCAGTGGTGGAGGCTGGACTCTGGGGTGAGGCTGCCCCACCAGGGTGGCCAGGATGCCCTCCATCCAGTGCAGGCAGCATCCAAAACCATGGAACACAATCCTGCACACCAAACATGGCAGTTCATTGTGGGTGACAACACCCCCTCCACCACCTCTCCCAGAGGGGAGACGAGCCCCATCCTGTGAGGTGGAACTATCTGTGGCATCGGATAGTTCCACCCCATCTTGTGAGGTGGAACTTCCCAATGCCACAGGTGGTGCAGGGGCAGCAGAGGAGGTACCACCAGGCTGGCTCCCAGACTTCCTGGGCCCTGGTTCTATGACCAGAGGAACCAAGGTAGGTAGATCACTTGAAAACGGCCTACCTTGTCACTCTGTAGTAAATTAGTTTTAGCAATAGGTTAATGTTGGTAATAACCAAACCAATGTTAGTATTAACATAACAGAACATAATATTGATTAATCCAAATACATATTAAGGTATATGTGGAACACAACATTAAATAACATAACAATAAGCATGTTAACAGCAAACCAGAATGAAATAACCCGTAACACCAATAGACAGTTAGTTTAACAGAATATATTAATATTAAATCATAATAATAAGTAACATTAATAAATTAAATAATATATGGGGTGCGGAGAGAGAGAAGAACATACCATTATTGAAGTCGCAGATGATATTAATACACAGACTGCTAATACATGCTTCTACAGGTGTGCAGTGTCAGTTGTGATTACAGTGATTCAAATTCTTCTATAGATGATGTAACACATACATACCTCTGAAGCTGTTAGCATTGGACAATATGGGCTAAGCACTAACAAATACAGGTGCACAACTACAAGGAAATGTTTCACATAATGTGCATGTACATAACTACCAAAGTGTTCTGTAAATGGATTTGCAAATACATTGCATTCCAGGTAATCATTTAGCTGCTAATCATGGACCAGACATATTGGGCAGTTGTTACTTCTTCTTCTTTTGGCTTTTCCTGGTTAGGGGTCACCACAGTGACAGAACAGTCCACCGAATGATTGGCAGTGGAGTTTTACAGTGTTGAGTTGCCAGACTGGCAACCAACCTTCCACAGAAGGCACATACATGCATACACTCATATCTAGGGCCAATTTGGAGTGTACAATCCACCTACAGTATGTCTTTGGGATGAGGGAAGAAACCCGAACACCTGGAGGAAACCCACGCAACCACAGGGAGGATATACAGACTCCACACAGAAGGCACTCCAGCTGAGAATTGAACCAGTGAACCTTCTATTGTGATGCAGCAATGCTAACTGCTGCACCACCGCAGCGGCCCATCGGGCAGTTGTCACTGCATTATGAAAAATCATGACACTTGAGCGGTATGTTTGTGTACATTAAGTAGACTAGACAGCCATAATGTCTTAGTTGGCAGGCATTGACTGCAGTGACATTAGAACAGACATGCAATGAATACAGCCCTACTGCACTTATTTCAACACATTCTTATGAAACCACAATCCTACTTTACACTTTATTGTTATTGCTCCTTAGAATTTGTGAAGTATACACATGATATCTGCCCAGAACATGGGCTACCTTACCCATATACTATGTGCCTGGAGTGGGAGGAATAGAGAGCATTATGTGACTGAAAGTGGGCTGCAGACAGCCCTGAACTGTACTGTGGGTTGTGCAATATATTTATCAGGCAATTACTTTTGCATTCTTTATTTATTTTAGTTTTGCAGTTGACTGCAACATTAGAACAAACGTGCAATGAATACAGCCCTATTACACTTATTTGAGTACATTAGTTATCAAACCACAATCTTGCTTTACACCTTATTGTTTATTGTTATTGTTTATTGCACTACAGTTATCAGAAAATATTCATACTTGCCACACTCACGATGCATCCTGGCCAGTCACCCTGCATGAGACTGGACTTTGCAAGCCCATTCAGCTGCAGCTGTTGGAAAAGAAGCACACCATTATGCATACCAGTTTTGCACAGATTCAGCTTGTATTTTAGTAAAGTAGTGACAAATATACTTACATATATATGGGGCTTGCCGAGCCCTAGCCTCTTGTACTCAGGTGTCCAAGGTTCCCCTCTTCCTTCACTTCAGGTCATCATAGTGGTGACGGCACTACTCAGTGGTGTGGGGGATACTGGTAGCACTGGTAAGATCCCTGGTCAACTGAGCCCATGCTTCAGCTTTACATTCTGAGCCCTGGAAATCACCCTGCAACAGCCAGGGTTTATAGTTTTGGACTAGGAGTCCAACAGACACTCTGGACTCCTGCACACCTCACCTCTGTGCCCAAAAGCACGCTTCCTCACCAACACCACCAGGCATATTGACAGGTTAATAAGACTGCAATGGATGCTGCAGAATTCCTGCCTATTGCCCTTAATATAGGCTGTTTTCCTGCCCTTACATGTCATACTGCAACATTCGAAAAAGTGCAGATGTTGTTTAGCATCACGCAAACCAGCTTAGCCAAGCTGAGCATTGAATAAACTCACACAGCCATGTTTTAGTGATGCTTAGCAATGCGCAAACAGGAGTAGCTGTTAACCATGTTTAATCAGTGCTTAGCACCACACAGCTTTTTCAAATGTAAAAAAAAAATGTTTTTACATTAAACTGCCCTTTAGGTCACCTCACACATTTCCACAACAATAAATATAAAAAGGTATGACTGCTGGGGAATCAAACCCAGGACCTACAGTACTCTAGGACATGACTCTACCTATTCAGCTAGCTATGTGGAGAGTAAGAAAACCAGTATACCTTTACATATAATACTAAGCTACCTGCTAGCATTGCTAAGCTCCATTCCTCAATGAGCAAACTGCCATTCATAATATAAAATAAAAACATGGTAGAGAAAAACACATAATTAATTACATCCAGTTTCTATTTATCGATGTCTGGCAGATGTCACCTGTGCATGTATAAGTGCATTGCTGGGCTCCCTGCTGCGCTGCACAAATGGGCATAAAGGAAAGCAAAATAAATAGTTAATTATATCTGGTTTCTATTTTTAGATGTCTGGCAGGTGTCAGCTGTGTATGTGTAAGTGCAGCTGGGCATTGCTGTGCTCCATGCCAAGCCGTGCAAGCAGGCATTAAAAAATAAAAAATACTAAAATAAAACAAAACATATTAAAATTCACAAATATTTCTACACTAGCAGGGTACATTACAGATATTCTTCTCCTGTACATAACATCTGTCCAAGAATTCTCTGGACAGTCCACAACCATGGGACACTACATTACTGCCTACACAGATTCAATATCCGTGTTACTGTGATCTCCCTCGGTAGTGCCCCATCATGGCATACCACAAAGGGGGAATTGTGGCTGTGTACACTGGTACATTCCGTGTAGCCTCTACATGGAGCCTACATGGATTCTATTGAATCCTGGGTAAAATGTCAGTAAAACTATAAGAATTGTCAATGTTAAAAGTGCCAAAAGGATTCACTGGAATCAGCCACTGAATATTTTGCTGAGTGCCTACTGGATCTATTCATCCAGCCTTTCTTCTGGAGTTTCAACAGTCTGTTGTCTGTACTCCTCTTCAAAGACAAGATATCTTGTATAACCAAGCTCAAAGACAGAAGAGATAAAGAGAGCCGAAGACAATCAGAATGGCCAAGAAATGCTTTGATGTTTTCATAGACATCATATTGTATTAGTGAAAAGTGAGAAATAACACGTTTGATGCTATTCAGCTTGGTCACATACCAAATTATTTATTTTATTTATTTGTATGTTTATCAGGAAAGTCTGACTGAGTCATTAGGAAGCCATTTCAGAGGAGGTGAAAGAAGGAAAGCTTCAAAAAACATTCTCAATAGTACCTTGTACAAGGTCACTGTAGTGATTCTCACACTGTACAGAAATACATTTTTATAAAACAGAACTGTGTATGCGTAAACAAATGTTGTTGTAGGGATATCTGATAAATTATATATATATATATATATATATATATATATATATATATATATATATATATATAAGGAAAATGTTACTTTTATTGAACAGCACTTTTTTGGCATCTGTTTAGTCTACACAATTTGGTTGACTAAATATATGGTCAACATCTGATGACAAAAGTAACAAATTGGACAGTTCTTGGGTTAGGGGAATTTGCCCTTTCCCCAAGAACTGTGCGATCTCAGAGTTAGAATATATAATTAGCAGGGGGTGTGTGGGGTGCAGGTGGGCTTGCCCCCTTCAAAAAATTATGTTTTCTTTTTAATTTTGTTTTAAGGTTTTTGTATGCACCAAGATTAATGCTTGGCACATACATGTGGTGTTGCAGTGGTTAGCATTGTTGCCTTGCAGCAAGATGTTCATTGGTTTGATTCTCAGCTGGGGTGCCTTCTGTGCGGAGTCTGTATGTCCTCCTTGTGGTCACGTTGGTTTCCTCTGGGTGCTCTGGCTTCCTCCCACATTCCAAAAGACATGCAGTAAGTGGACTGGACATTCTAAATTGGCTGTAGGTGAGAGTGTGTGCATGAGTGAGGGGTGAGAATGAACGACCGAGGTAGGACTAGCCACCTGGCGGTATAAACATTGGCTCGAGATGGTTGTCACTGCGGAAGTGACACACCGACCCATTTGAAAAATGGGAAAAGGGTTGAGGATACATGGATATACATGCTAGGGTGTCAACATGTATAATGTCAATCATTTGGTGTCCACATTATTCACATTGATATTAGTGCTGTTTGACAAAGGATATATATCTATGTATGATTATGTCATGAAAAAGACAGAATCACAAAAAAGACAGAATCACAAATGGAAGAACAAAAAAGAGAGAACTGCAAAATGCTGAATAACTCATAAGACTGAATCAGAAAATACTGAATACTCTCCCACTAAAAAAAAGACACATATCAGTAAACCTCAGCTACAAAACTGTGATCCAGTGTTGTTTTCAGGGAAAGGATTTTTAGTAATAGACTGCACATAGAGTTAGGGTTGTGGTTTGAATTAGCATGCGTAAGGTGGGTGGGTTTGCTTTCCCTAACAATACCGCTATGCAAGACAAAAGGACACAGAATACAAACACCACAAAACATGCACAACACTGACCCTATCCCCTTACCTAACCCTTACTCTAACTCTAACCTGCAAACACTTGCATATGCAGACCAACTGCTATAACACAACCTTGCACATCTTCACAACCACATTTTCATTCAAACATTAATCTTCCTGTACACGTCTGCTTACCTACACTATATAAAACTAAATTCAACCATATGTGATCCACTCAAATAATCATACACTCATATGTCCATTCTCTCTTTTTTACACCCACAAAAACTGTTCTACTAAATGTGTATTCTACTATTTCAGTTAGAACTCAAAAAAAAAAAAAAAAAAAAAAAAAAAAATATATATATATATATATATATATACTTATATAGCTGCAGATGGTTCAGTCGACAGTGTGTTTGGATGACATCTGTTTAGTCAACTGCTTTTGGTCAAATAAACAGATAGTTAACAGGTGTGTGATATTGCACAATTCTTGAAGTTTGGGAATATTTCCTTTCCCTGATTTTGTGTGATTTCTGAGTATATTTAATTTGCAGGAGGTGTGGGGTTACTTGTCCACTGCAAAAAACAATGTTTTTTAATGTTTTTTTCTTCTTTTATTTTCAGTTTTGCATGCACTGATGATGTTTCTCAGTGCATGCATACTAGTGGGTTGACATTCATATTTTTGACATATTGTAGTATGTGTTTCGCATGTTGGGAAATCTGAATGTCAACCAGAGCACATAGAATCATGTATGTATATGTGCATATATATATATATATATCTATATATATATATATATATATATATATATATATATATATATATGTGTGTGTGTGTGTGTGTGTATGTATATATATATATATATATATATATATATATATATATATATATATATATATGTATAGTGTTTACAATATATACAAAAACAAATAAACAAATGCAAGAAACCATAAGACACTCCAAATTAAATATTTTTACTAGGAACCTGGAGTAGTGCAAGGGGCAAAGATTACTGTACAGTAGACTCCCTCTTATCCAGTCTCCCTATGACTGGCCTCCTCTTTAACCAGCAATCAAATTTCTGTCAACAGACAACAGAGAAGAAAAACACTTCCATCTTCACTATGCACGTTGGAATATCTTGGCTTATCATTTTAAACTTAAAATGTTAAAATAGTAAGCTGAGATGTTCTGAAGTGTTGTTCTTCTCTGTTTAAAAGAGATGGTAAGAAATTATAGGTGTGTGTGTGTTTTAAACTAACGGTTCCATTAGTGTGAGACAGCAGGTACTGTATATGTGGAATTTAAACTAGCCATTCATTGCTGTATGAAAAAGAAGGTGTGTGTGAGTATGTGTTTCTGTGTGAGGGAATAGGTATGTGTATGGAATTTAAACTAATTGCTTGTTGTATGAAACAGAAGGTATGTGTGTGTGTGTGTGTGTGTGTGTGCGTGTGTGTGTGTGTGTGTGTGTGTGTGTGTGTGTGTGTGTGTGTGTGTGTGTGTGTGTGCGCGTGCGTGTGTGTTGCTGTACCTCTCAACTGTCCAGATTTATGCAGGATGTCCACATTTTTGCCTCATATTTTGGGTCAGTTACTCATAAAATTTGTGGTTTTCTGGATTTTTGTGGCAAATCAGTAAGGATTGAGTTCACTAAATAAGTACAGTCATTTAAGTTTCAGACTTCATATCCTTCAGAAAATGCATGGTAACAGAAGTCTTTTTATTCTAGCAACTTTCTAAATTTCTAAGAGCAATATTTAAAATTTGTCCTTATTTTATATGCTTTTTCTGATTAACCAGCCATTCGTTTATGCAGCCTAAGGTTTGGTCTCAGCAAAATCGGATAAGAGGGAGTCTGCTGTACCAAATGAAAAACATATCATAAGGTAGTGTTGTTTTCTGAAGCTCTGACATGACACTGATAGTTTTGAGAAAAATAATGACTAACTCGGTACATAAAAATCTGCTGCCAATCATTAGCGGACCAGAGTTCCGCTCTGGCGACTCCTAACCGGGAAAAGCTGAAAGATACAACAATTATGACAATGACTGTAGTCTTGACACAAATTCAGGGATTCAGACACATAGTGCAGACAAGTAGCATGCACTATGTCTGGTATGCCGCCACAGTTCTGTTTCATATGACTTGTGGTTGCCCACATTGGCATGCAACATATTTCTTGTTTTCTTGAATGGCACACAGAAGTACCTAGTACACCTCCGTGGGGGAAGCATTGTGAAGCACATCAGCAATATACAAGGCAGCAGTGATAAATAGCTTAAAAAGGTATACTAGATCTTATCAAATAGTACATGTAACTACTTAGGTTCATAGGTTCATAGGTAGGTACTAGGCTATTGGCCCTAGGGCCTATATAAGCCCAGCCAAAAAATGTACCCTGGCTTTCACCACCCAAGAAAATTATTTTCCTGTGCCCCTGTCGAGCAGAGCCACAGAAGTGATCCCTGGGGTGAATTTCCCATCCAATCATCAAGACTTTTCTTGAAGAGTGCTAATGAGGAGCTCTGTTTGACAAAGATAGGTAGTCTGTTCCAGAGTATGGGAAGTCTCTGGCACAGGAATCTATCCCTCCAGCATGTTCTGTTTATTGTGGTGACAAGGTTTCGGTCCCTAGAGCTTGTAGCTTGGAAGGATTGAGATTTCTTTAAGTTGAGCATTTTCAACAGCTCTGGGTTTGACATAGCTTTGTATGTTAGGCAGAGATCACCCCTGAGTAGGCGATATGCGATGGAGTAAAGCTGTAGTTTTTTGAGACAGTCTGCGTAGGGCATCTGTTTGAGGCCAGTAATCCTCTTTGTGAGGTATTAATGTGGTCTTTCCAGTTGTTGTAGATGTCTTGTGAGGTACATACCAAAAGGGGCATTGTACTCTATAACGGGGTCTAATGAGTGATGAGTAGAGGGGAAAATTTACCTCTTTTTTCCTGGATGAGAATCCTTTTATGATGAGATGAGCCACGTAGAAGGATTTCCTGACCACTGTGGTGATTTGATTATCAAAGGAGAGACTACTGTCCACCTGTGTCCCAAGGTCTCTTATCACATTTTCGGCATTAAGTAGACTACCAGCTATGTGGTAGTTCATGGGTACAGAGTTTTTACCAAAGGGGATGACAATACACTTTTTGGCATTGAGCTTCAGGCCATGGCTTTGACACCAGGTATCTGTCTCAGTGAGGCCCTTTTGTTGTTTGTCCACATCGTTAGGAGTTTCGATTATGGCTCCTAGTTTGCAGTCATCTGCAAACTTTGTTAGCCAAAGACCTTCTGTGTTAGCCTGCACTTCAGAGAAGTAGATACCAAACAGGAGAGGACCCAGGACTGAACCCTGTGGTACTCCACTTGTCACTGATCTGAAGTTGGATTTGGAATCCGCTACTTTCACAGTGTGGGTTCTGTCCATGAGCCAGTTGGCAACCCATCTTGTGACATAGGGATTTATACCTAGTTTAGTGAGCTTATCTATAATTCCAGAGTGGGGGATGGTGTTGAAAGCCTTGGCGAGATCTAGATAAGCTGTGTTAACCATTTTACCCTCATCTATGGCTTTGGTGACTGCTTCAAAGAAGTCAATCAGGTTTAGGAGACATGATCTGCCTTTTACAAATCCAAACTGGGTAGGGTCCAGAGTTTGGAGATTACCATTGTCTTTGTTTATGAGTTCCACGATGATATGTTCCATGGCCTTGCAGACCAGGCTCATCAGGCTAATGGGGCGGTAGTTCCCGGGGTCCATCGTGGCTCCCCCTTTGTGGACCAAACCGTCATGGTGCACCATTCAGTGGGTACAAAGCCTGAGGTGAGGCTATGATTGAACATGGTACTTAGGTAGGGTGCCAGTTCATTCTGTAGTTCATGTAGAATGCAGCCTGGGATATTGTCAGGTCCCATGGATGCTGTGTTCTTGGCTTTGCAGAGTGTGTATTTTACCTGTGCAGCTGTGATTATAGGAACTTTGCATTCTCCCGGTATAGAGATGGGCCCTCTAGGAGGTGAGAGGGGGGTAACGTTAGCACTGAACCTAAATGCTAGGATGTTGGCAATATCAGTTGGTTCTGTATATTTAGTACCATTGTGCTGTAACTCAGAGCAGATCTGAGTGTTCCCATTGAGATTCTTGACATAGCTATAGAATGCTTTGTGGTTGTCTTGAGTCAGTGGCAATTTTGTTTTCGTAACTAGCTTTGGAGGATTTTATGAGGGATCTCAGCTTCTTACTGAGGTTGACTAGGAAGTTCCTCCAGTCATGGGATTTTACTCTTTTTTGCAACAGTTTCTTTCTTCTGTTGTAGAGTTTGTTTATGGCAGAGGGCTATCAGATTGGCTTCCTTTTTTTTGGAAGATAACTCTTGGTTCTATTAGGGCTAGTATGATCCATGCACTCGTGTAAGTGCTTATAAAGTGCGTTTGTGTGGGATTTAGCAGTCATACCTCTATTGTCCGTCTGCATGGGTGTCATGAAGTTTGCCACTTCTGTCTTAAGAAGTGTGAAGTTGGCTTTGGAGAAGTTTTTTACGATGGTTTCCCTAATTGGGGGTGGGGGTGGGATGTGGATGTCTAGGCTGATTAGCTTGTGGTCGGATCTGACCAACGAGGAATTGACCTCTGGTGTGGAACACTGGTTTCCCATGTTGGTAATGACCAGATCTAGGATATTGCTGCCCATAGTGGGGATGTGAATAAGTTGATCCAAGGCGTTGGAATTTATGAATTCTAGAAAACGTTGAGCAAAGAGTTGGTTCATGAGTAGTTTTCCCAGTTAATGGTGGGGTAGTTGAAATCACAAATTATTAGGGTGTTGGGGTGTACCCTAATACTTTCCAGTGTATCAAAAATAAGGAGATGGAATCCTGGGGCATGGTGGGGGGTCTGTAGCAAGCTACAATTTGGATTGCGGTCTTGCCCTGAGTTAGTTGCACTTGGATAATCTTGGATGCATTATGCTATGCAACTAGCCTGGAGGTGTGGATATCCTTAATGAATATGGACCGCCTCCGTCTTTAGTGCCGTTCTGGGTTAGGTGGCCGAAAGGTGTCGTATGAATTGTAGCCTAGTAATGCAGGGGTGCTCTCTGGAGCTTTGAACCAGGTCTCTGTCACTGTACAGATGTCAATGTTCTCCATTTTAAGGAGTGCCTCAGTGAGTGCATTTTGAGGTTTAGACTTCTAGCATTGAGTAGCATTACCCTCAGATTTTGCTTGCTTGTACCTGTTATGGTGGTGAATTTGTCATTTGAACCTTGCCTAAAAAGGAACTATAGGGTGGCAAGCCTTAGCCAGTATCCAGAATCCTAAGGGCAACAGATGCAGGCCATCTCTGGCAAAGTATGTGGTCTGTCGATCATGTAGTCCCAGGCAGACAAATACTGGATCCCCTTAGAATGACACCAGAAGCTGCATTCTCCCGGTATAGAGATGGGCCCTCTAGGGGGTGAGAGGGGGGTAACGTTAGCACTGAACCTAAATGCTAGGATGTTGGCAATATCAGTTGGTTCTGTATATTTAGTACCATTGTGCTGTAACTCAGAGCAGATCTGAGTGTTCCCATTGAGATTCTTGACATAGCTATAGAATGCTTTGTGGTTGTCTTTAGAGTCAGTGGCAATTTTGTTTTCGTAACTAGCTTTGGAGGATTTTATGAGGGATCTCAGCTTCTTACTGAGGTTGACTAGGGAGTTCCTCCAGTCATGGGATTTTACTCTTTTTTGCAACAGTTTCTTTCTTCTGTTGTAGAGTTTGTTTATGGCAGAGGGCTACCAGATTGGCTTCCTTTTTTGGAAGATAACTCTTGGTTCTATTAGGGCTAGCATGATCCATGCACTCGTGTAAGTGCTTATAAAGTGCATTTGTGTAGGATTCAGCAGTCATACCTCTATTGTCCGTCTGCATGGGTGTCATGAAGTTTGCCACTTCTGTCTTAAGAAGTGTGAAGTTGGCTTTGGAGAAGTTTTTTACGATGGTTTCCCTAATTGGGGGTGGGGGTGGGATGTGGATGTCTAGGCTGATTAGCTTGTGGTCGGATCTGACCAACGAGGAATTGACCTCTGGTGTGGAACACTGGTTTCCCATGTTGGTAATGACCAGATCTAGGATATTGCTGCCCATAGTGGGGATGTGAATAAGTTGATCCAAGGCGTTGGAATTTATGAATTCTAGAAAACGTTGAGCAAAAGAGTTGGTTCATGAGTAGTTTTCCCAGTTACTGGCGGAGTAGTTGAAATCGCCCATTATTAGGGTGTTGGGGTGTACCCTAATACTTTCCAGTGTATCAAGAAATGAGGAGTGGGAATCCTGGGGCATGGTGGGGGGGTCTGTAGCAAGCTACAATTTGGATTGCGGTCTTGCCCAGAGTTAGTTTTACTTGGATAATCTTGGATGCATTATGCTATGCAACTAGCCTGGAGGTGTGGATATCCTTAATGAATATGGACACGCCTCCGTCTTTAGTGCTTCGTTCTGGGTTAGGTGGCCGAAAGGTGTCGTATGAATTGTAGCCTAGTAATGCAGGGGTGCTCTCTGGAGCTTTGAACCAGGTCTCTGTCACTGTACAGATGTCAATGTTCTCCATTTTAAGGAGTGCCTCGAGTGAGTGCATTTTGAGGTTTAGACTTCTAGCATTGAGTAGCATTACCCTCAGATTTTGCTTGCTTGTACCTGTTATGGTGGTGAATTTGTCATTTGAACCTTGCCTAAAAAAGGAACTATAGGGGTGGCAAGAGCCTTAGCCAGTATCCAGAATCCTAAGGGCAACAGATGCAGGCCATCTCTGGCAAAGTATCGTGGTCTGTCGATCATGTCGTCCCAGGCAGACAAATACTGGATCCCCTTAGAATGACACCAGAAGCATAGCCAATTGTTGTTATACCTTTTTATGTTCCCTTTCATGGATGTGCTGTGGTACACCATCAAGTCTAGGGGTGATTCAGTCTGTAGGCAAGACAACACACCAGGGATCACTACCATAATATATCTGGTGCTATGTGAGCTCCATAGCAGGTGTGCGTGCACCATAGGAAACTCCATTACTGATAGGTATTTTCTTGCCATTCAGCAAATCTGTTGAGTTTTGCACTTTTGACAGCCCTAGTATGTTATACAGAACTGTATAATGATTAGGATGCACAGCATATAAGGAGTAAAGGGGAACTGCTGCACTGACAACACCAGTGGTGCTCTATGTGGTGTTTGTCTCCCAGGTTAAGCCTTCGGGACTAGTTGGTATTCCAGTAGTGCTGGCTTCTTAAATCACACACCATCAAGGTGGTGGTTTGTGCATTTACTTCATGCTTGGAGTACCCAATTTACACAATCTGGTAAGACCACATGGTTATATCCAATTTGCTACAATCTTTATGAATTGTTTGGAGCTTTGGTATGCAGGTATACTGTGCACTAACCCCTCACAACCGCACATTAATATTTTTGAATCCCAACCTGAGTCAACATGCAAAGTTCCAATGACAGATTACTTGGTAATCAAAGCTTTATGTTCATCAACTCCCAAAGATATTCCAGTAGTCCTTGCTTAAGTTATTACATCTGCTAATCTGTCACCTGATATAAAATGCTGATAATATTTTCTCTATAGATCATATGAAAGTAATGCACAAGCTTTTGTGTTATTTGAAAAAATATATCACACACATCACACACACACACACACACACACACACACACACACACACACACACACACACACACACACACACACGTATGTATGCTTCCTTTAAACAAATTCACTTTTTCATGGGTAAGAGAGTTTTTCAAGTTTTGCACTGAGTGCATATTCCAGTTATAGGAGTACATCTATATGTATGATAATATATGTATACAGTTCTTTTTACTTTATGTAAAATACTTCCACAATTTCCTCACTTAAAACATTGTAACAATGATGAAACAAACAACATGCCAAGATATATTATTTCAGTTAGTTTAGCCCATTTGAAAAATGCCATGAGGGTTAAAACATTAAAATGCATGCTGCAGCTATTTTCATATTGAAGTAAATGCATTTCTATGTTCCATATGCCAGTTTTGGGCATAGAATTGGAGTCCAGCTTAAATGAAAGAGTTGATGAATTATAACAAAGTAATAACTTGTTTGCCTCACTTCTGCTCTATCACTTACCCCAAAGAGTTCTGACATCAAACTCACTTTAAGAATAAAAGAAAATGAAGGTGTAACTGACACAGATGACTCATGTTTAACTTGTGGTACAAGGAATGGAAGAAAATGGATAGGGAATTTGAGAAGGAGTTGTTGACTGACTCATCTTAGAAGGAGGGTGGCAGCGTTGGCATTCTGCGTGAGGGACATCAAGATGGATGGCCCTGCTGAACATATGCTGCCCAGTGGTGCATAAAGGACTGAGCCAGGGAAGATCTGTGTACAAGTACACATGGTGCCTGCAATAGTCAAAGTGCAGTGGATCTCAAGAGAGCTGCTGTGGGAATTAGGAGCTCTAGGAGGGGACTCCATTGAGTCCAGCAGACTGACCCCCCCATTACCTGACTATAATATTTTCTTTGAATCAATGGACTGAAAAGGCCCTCCAGCTAGGGAATAAATGGCCCATACAGCTGTCATCCAGGCTGAAACATGCCTGGTTCCACATCAAGAAAGGAAAAAATGGGTCAAAGTCACAAAAGAAGGGGAACAACTCTATAAAATACAGGAAATGTGTCTCAAAAAAAAGAAGTAAAAGAAAAATGTTAGAAAATCAACAAATGATGTACTCATGAGTAGGCTGTCCTAAAATGAGCTCCAGTGGTAAAGAACTCAGCTGGAGTTGCAACTCATGGAAGACTTGCTATGTGGGCCCCAACCAGGAGGTAACTAGTGAAGGATGAATCTGGAAGAAAGCCCAGTGAAAGAAGGTTCATTATGCGCAAATCAAATTATGAGCTGTTTCATTGATCTCTATGGGAGGATTGCAGAAAAAATATGTTAGTTAATTTCAGGATGGCTTTGCAAATAAATGTACATGCATGTGTTGGAAAATTGTTCCTCCATTAAAGTATACTCTGCACTGCTGTATTTTTCTTTTCTATGCTTTAAATTGCATGTTAGAAAGAGCTGCTCCTATTGTGTGATGTCCTGTGGCACACACTATAGAGTCTCATTATGATTTGCTCTCTTGAGTTTTTTTATCTGCTTTGCTGTGCTGAATATCATGCACTGCAGTGATTAGTGTTACCTCCTACTACTGAGGCAGTGGGGCATGAGGCATGATATGAGGCATTATCTCTTGGTTGTTTAAGAGAATACCCTTGATTGACATTAGTAGTGTCCGCCTTATCTTTTTCAGCAAATGTACACTATGGGAAGCTAGGTGCAAGTCATATTTGCAATATATTAAATTAGGATACATTTTATACTGTTAAGAAAATTAAGAGGCTACTTAAGTGGCAATGTTATGAAGAAAGATTTATTTAAAGGAGAACGTGCTGGAGATCGTGCCATAATGTATCTATGAGTACATGAGTGACAATTCTCGTAATTTCTTTTTACTGTTTTATTGTTGGATTAGTTATTTCATATGAGTATAAAATATTACATATATTTATATATGAACCCCTGCTATAAGATCTTTTATATCCATCAGAAATGCTATTACGTCAGACATGAGACCTCATTTTAACATCTTATTAATAGATGACACCCCAGATGTATCACCTCGCATGCTATACTGCTATGTCAGTATTAGAACATGGTAGAACATGACTCCAGCTGCTTCATGTGGGCTCAAGTCCCATAGCTTTTCTGACCTTTCAACAGCAAGAGCAAGTGTGTTATTTAATAAATAAAACTATTGCACTATTTTTTTCAGAAACAGATTTTTTAAATATCAGCATTGCAATGCATAATTTATTTGTATTTTTCTTTGCATCACTAATGAATGCTTTTTCCTACTAGAGAAGGTTATCTGGGTATACTGTCAATTTGTCAACATGTTGTCTGTAATGCCTTCAGACTTTAAATTAAACATGGATAGTCTTTCTCTGTTGTTTATTTATTATATTATTTTTTTTTACCAGGAAAGTCTGACTGGGTGGGTGACCATTTTCAGCAGGGCCCCAGGGAGAAAACCCCCAATGTATTACAAAACATTTTAAGAACAATAATTTTACAGTCTTCAAAAATAACACAAAACATCTACAGTTTAAATAATTATACCAAATTAGACATAATGTGAAAACATTAGTTAAGAATAGATACAACTTATATGACAATGATTTAATATTGAGAGAACTTTTAGTCACTTTATACAGAAATTAAATAATTTAATATAGTACAAACAGGAATTGCAATATGAAGTTTGAGGAAAAAAAAACAAAATCATGGCATATTTAGAAAGAGAGTCAGGGGAGAGAAATAGATTGAAGTAAGGGAGTAAGTGAAGAAAGAAGAATAAGAAGGTATATGAATAAGTACTTGTTTATATTTAAGTATATGGTTTATCCTGAGGTTGAGCAAGAACAGAGCCATATTTTAGCTAGGAAGTCTTTCAGAATAGTTATAAAGGACTGGGAGGAGGGTATTGATCTGATGGATATACGTAAGGAGCTCCTGGCCATAGTAACATGGTAAAGTACAGACCATGCCCAGTAGATTTCATAGGTTTGTGGACAGAGAGGAGTTTTTGATCACTGGATCATAATAACCTATTGGGAACATAGTTGTGTAAAATGGTATTTAGTGCTGGACAAACAGATGGATGCTGGAAAATTTTATAGGTAAAATAAAAAACTGTGTATATGTTAGTTGATTGCTGCAAATGTAGCCACTTTATTATAACATTATTTAAGTTTCATTTTTTTCTGCTGCATGGAGGTTAGTAAGGATGGGAGCACCATAAAGTAGTGAGGGTAGGAGGTGAATAAGTAGTGGCAAGTGTTGCTATAAATTTTGTTAGTGAGAAGGTTTTTGGCTCTGTAAAGCATGCCTAGTTCTTGGTGATTTTTTTATGCAGTTTTGTATATGCAGGTTAAACTTAAGATTGTTATCCACTATCATCTCTAATAATTTGCAATAAGAATTTACTTTATTGGCCTGTATTATTAAGAGACAGCATTGATTGTATTATTAAGACATAGAATTTTAAATGTTGTTTTTTTCATGAGAGAGAGAGTTGGGGAAAAAACATTTAGTTTGCTTTTTTGGTTGAGCATGAGTTGTGAGTTACAAAGCCATGTTTCAGTGGCTGTTAAAGCTTCCAGAGAATTTTTTTTGGAGGTGTGCCAGGTTATCTGATATGCACGTGGGTGTGGAGTCATCTGCATATTGTATTAGGTAGGCCTATTGTGTGGATGTGCAGAGAATGTTGATGAGAATGTTAAAGAGGAGGTGACCAAAAATAGAGCCTTGTAGTACACCAGTGGTGACTGGGAGGTGTGGAGAAAGGGAGGAGTCCCATTTTAGTGACTGATACCTATTGGACAAGTAGCTTTTGAACCATAGGAGGGTGGGCTGAGATACACCCAGTGAGGACTTTTGAAGTAGAAGTTTTCTGTTGCAAACTGTGTTGAAGGCTTTAGAAATGTCTGGAAATAAGGAAGAGACTACTTTACTGTTATCTCTAGCTTTATTGACAGTATCTACAAAGGTTATAAGTGCAGTGTTAGTACTATGGGAGGGGCACAAGCTGTTTGGTGTGGGGGATAGGAGTTCCTGCAGGAAATAGTCTGGCAATTGTTTTTGAATACGTTTCAAGTATTTTTGATTATTTGGGGAGATAAGATTGCTATACATCTAAAGTTAGTGATATCTGTTGAATTTCTTCCTTTGTGTAGAGGGATAATGTGTGCTTTTTCCAGATGTGGGATTCCAGGCCTGACCTATTTATAATGACTGAGACAGGACAGGCAACTCTATTGGCTGCTATTTTAAGGTACTCACTTGGAAGGTCATCAGCAGAAGTAGGGCATGGTCTGAGTTTGTTTAAAAAGTAATTTTATATTAGATGTGGGCATGGATTCAAAGGTAAAAGTAAATGTGGTAACATATAGCTGTTGGGCATGATTAGGATTAGATGTTGGGGAATCCTTGGCTAGGGACACTATAGTATATATTAAATAAGAGTTGAATTCTGTTGCAGTTTTGAGTAATGAGTTATTAGGAGAAGGGTTAGGGTTGAAGTTTTAGTCAGGATGTAAGATTTCTTTAACGTCTGACAAGAACTTTTATGGTTGTGTTTACTATTGTTCTGAAAGTTGTTATAGTATAGTTTTTTTGTCATTTATTTGTTTTTTAGTACATTTGCAGATTATTCTGAAGTTTTCAAGATATTGTGGTGTTTTCTAGCTTTGCCATTCTTTCCACACTTTTTTTCTATCTTGCATTAGCATTCTACTCGTTTTGCATTATTTGTTTTTAATCTCTTCCTTACAGGGGAAGCAAAGCTATTTAGCATAATTAGGATGGATGTATTAGATTCATTTACAGCATCATCTAAGGGGGATATTTTAGGATGTTCCAGTTAATAGATGATAAATAAAGTAGCAATGAATACTTCTGGTTAAACTTGGACAGGATGTGTCTTGCTTTATAAACATGCTGTTTGAGTACATGTGTGAGATGTCTGTTTTTTTTTTTAATTTCTCCAGGTCTTTTGGGTTTCTAATATCATGACGGGAATGGACCCCATTCTCATGTCAAGGTATAATTAAAGTTGATGAAATTAGTATTGTTTTAATCTTTGATGTTAGCCAGAAGTGCTCTTTGCAGCACCCACAGTGTGCACAGTAATGACTCCTTCTGCAATTTGTATGGAGTTACATGTATCGGCAACATATATAAGTACAACTGTAAATTCTTTTTTATAAGACCCATTGCTCCTGGTGCTACTGAAACTGTCTGGGTATCTTTCTTCCACATTGCCCTAATTTCTGCCTGCAAATCCTGGTACTTTATGACTTTGTATCTCTTTGTACATAAGACACTGCAGTCACTGGGTGTAGCGATTTCAATAATCAATGCTACATTTGCCTTCTTTTCACGGATTACTATATCTGGCTTTCTCACATATATTTTTTGAACTGTTGGTGATGGATGATCCCATGTGATATAAACTTCATAGTTTTCAATGATGCTTTGTGGCTTATGTTTCCAGTGTTTTTCAGCTACTTCAATATTATAATGTTTGCACAATCCCCAATGCAACAATCCTGTTACATTATTATGCCTTTCAGTATAAAATCCTTCTACCATTAGCATATCACAGCCAGCAACAAGATGTGCAACTGTTTCCAATTCTGTTTTAAAAAACCTACATTTGTCTGTTTCTCCCACATGTTCGATGGACTTTGTAAACCAACACGTATGTAGTCCACTATTTTGAGGCACCAATATTAACCTTTCATCTTTTAGCTTAAATTCACCTCTCCTTAACCATACTTGCATTCAGTCCTGATCAACGTGAGGTTGCTTCAGGAGTTTTCTATACTAGTAACTATACTTATGCATTTTACAGATTTCTTGCCTTCTCATTTGATCCTTCACCTTATATTCTTTCTTTTGCTTTTTGGCACATTCAGTTGCTGCCTGATTTTTATCTTCTTCTGGTTTGATTTCCATTCCTGCTTGACACTGATATGCTAATGCTAAACTAAGCAGGGAAATAATCTTAGACTTGTTCTCCTCATGTTTCAAAACTTTCACTGCATTTGGGTCTTGTGAGGTCAACAGATATGTATGCAGTCCTATTATTGCATCTGTATACATGTAATCATTTTCGAGGAGGCCAATACCTCCTTCAGAATGGGGAATATAAGTCTTGGTATGCACTGATTTTTATAAATCATTTGATGAACATGAAGCATCCTTATTGTTTTCCTGTCCAAACTATCCAACACGTTTTGGAGCCAGTCACTCACTCCAAAACTGTAAGTTAGGACAGGAAGAGCAAATTGGTTTATAGCTTGGACTTTGTTCCTAGATGTCATTGCTGTTTGTAATATTAATTTAAGCCTTCTAAAATATTCCTTATTGAGTTTTATTCACATTTTGTTTAAGTTTTATTGTTGATCCTTCATCAATTCCCAAATATTTATACACTTCCTATTACTCAAGTTCTTTTATATCACATTCTTGTCCCAAACTGATGTTTTCTTGGTGCTGCAGCTTTCCTGCTTTAAGGGGTGCTTTTGCACATTTATCAAGACCAAATGACATTCTTATGTTATCTGAAAAAGTTTTGACCACTTGCAGTTGTGCTTTCAGTTCTTCATCTGATGTTTTAAATCATCTACAAAAAGAGGATGAGAAGTCTTTACACTTTGTTGTTTTCTGGGAGACAAATTATAGCCATGGCCTAATATGTTAAGTAGACAGCTTAATGGGTTAAGGGCAAGACAAAAGAGCAGCAGTGCAAGAAAGTCACACTGGAATATCCCCCTTTGAATTTTTTTTGCCTGGAATAATAATTTGTCCTTTATCATGGCTTAACTGCAGAGTGGTTTGCCACTGTTTCGTGGTCACTGTAATGTAGTCGATCAGTGTAGGGTGCATCTTATACATTTTTAAGCACTCTTTTATCCACAAATGTGAGATACTGTCAAATGCTTTTTTATAGTCAATCCATGCCATACTTAGATTCTTCCCTTTTTTACAGTTCTCCATTATGACTTTAATATCAAATGATGCTTTGTTCCATATGACTTTTTATTACCCTTTTGTTCTATTACCATGATTGAGTTTTCTTCTAAAAGACTATAAACTCTTGTCAGCATCAATTCCAGTATATAGTTTATATATTGTTGGAAGACAGGTTATTGTTCTATAGTTTTTAGGATACCTTACAGGTTCACTGTTAAGTAGGAGTATTGTTTTTCCCATTGTTAGCCAGGCTGTTGTTTGTTCGGGGCGTGCATATAAATAGTTCTTACTCATGGCTAAATCTTCATGTAAAGATGTTAATACTTTTAACCAGAAGTTAGGTACTGTACCAGACTGGTTAGGTTGGGGAGATGGTCACTGAGACAATCTGACATTGTACCTGTGGTTGTGAATTCGTTAGGATCTGATAATAGGACCCAGTCCAATAAGGAATTTCATGACTTGCCATAATATGTGGGACTGTTAATTAGTTGTATGAAATTGTATAAATTCATGCCAGATGTAGGGGAGTTAGAAGTTATATTCAACCAGTAGTATTTTTTATGTGAAATTGTTATGGATATCCAACATAGGTTATCTTCCTGTCTAGCTGTAGTGTCACCAGAAGGGGTGTAAAGGACAGTGATACATATTTGTTTATATTTGTATATGTTCAGAAAAGTAATAAGCTCTGATAAAATTAATTTTGGCACTGGTTTATTGTAGTGGGAAATGTGGTAGTTGTTGGGAAATATTTGAACAATACACCATCTTTCTTCTTTATATCATCATTACTGATGGTATTATTGCTGGGGTGAATTTTTGGAGTTGATTATGCTGGGTTTAAGCCAAGTTTCAGTTATACAGAGACTATCAGGATTGTGTTGGGTAATCCAGGCATGTAGTTCAGCAGCTTTATTTGCTAGGCCTCTATTATTTATGACAGCAAAAAGTTAGATTACTGGGGTAGGGGGTAGATTGTTGTGGGACTAGGGTAGTGTGTGGAAGGGAATTGTCGCAATGTTGGTTATGATAGGTGTGTCCATGATTAAAGTGAATGTCTCCCCTTGGAGAATTTTACATTAGGGTATTATTGATTCTTATTTTTTGGAGAGTATTTTCCACTTAATTTTCTTTTGATTTGAGTTGAAATGGAGTTAATCAACATATATTTGGGGTAATGTTGAGGGACATCATTAAACAGGTTTGGTGTGATGTATGGAGAATTTAGGGAGGAAGTATGGATAGGTGGTTGGGACAGAGTTGGGGAGATGTTGAGAACTATTATTAAGTAATGATAGGATGTGATATGGCTCAATAGGAGGGGAAAATAGAGGATAGGCTGAAGAGTAGCATCATTAAGTAAAGGAATCTGTATTTTATTGATGTCAGGTAGTGGAGAAGTAGGAATCAAGTTGTTTTTTAATATTCTCATATGAAACATAACAAATAGAGATGTCATAAACATGGGGACATCGGGCTTAGTAGTGTCTGTGTCTAATAATGTAATCACAACACTAACAGTCAACTACAGATGTGGTACACCAGGTCAAAATATATAACTGAAGTCCTTTGAATGTGGTCTATATATTGACATCAGACTACCCCAAACACTATAACACTACAGCCGGTTATCAGACCCCTATCATGGATCCATGGCAGAACATGGCATAAGTAGCAAGCTGACAATATAACCAATGACATTCTGACAAGCACTGGCAAAGGACAAATGTTAGATATTTCTTTCTGGATTTATCAAAAGCCTTTGATATCATAAACCATTCTAGCCTCTTCAAGACATTTGCCAAAACATCTGTCACACCACCTTCACTGACATGTTTCAAATTTTATCTGCATAAAAGAATCAAGAAGCTGAGAAAGATAAAGGCTAAGCCAGTTAACAATAAGGGTTGTGCAGGGCTCAGTTCTGGAGCCCAACTCAATAAAGTAACCATGCAGACAAGTTAATTTACTCCAGTGTTTAGATGATGTGATATTGTTTCACACAGCTTCTCCTGACAAGGTAGGAACTGCATTACAACTGGTATTCATCAGTCTTCAGAATGGACTACAAGAAAACCATATTTTCTTGTAAGCAGATAAATTAAGTAGACAGCTAAGCATAGGTCTTCACTAGGAGATATGAAGATTAAATATTTACCATATTAGAGTTATTCTTTTTATTTTTATCTGTAAAAAAGATCAGTTTACATATAGTTCTTTTACTGTGAAAATCAAAAGGTTATCATAAAGTAGACCCCCCAAAAATAGTATGGGTCCCAGAAAAAAGAAGGTTCTGCTTAGTAGGTTTACACGTACCTCTCAACTGTCCAGAATTTTGCAGAATCTTCATATTTTTACCTCATATTTTAGGTCTGTCCCTCATAAAATTTGTGAGTTTAATGACAAATCATTGTGGGTTGCAGTCAGCAAATAATGGCAGTCATTTGAGTTTCAAACATCATATCTTTCAGAAAATGAATGCTAGTGTAATATCGGTTATTCTAGAAACTGTCAAAGTTTACAACAGAACTATTTAAAATCTGTCCCTGATTTTTGGTCTTTGTACCCCGTTATTTTTAACTTTGTTAAGATTTCTTGTGTTAACAGGTTAAGAGGTATGGGGTTATGCAGTTAACAAATAAATGAAAAAAGTAATTGAAGAAATACATAATTTTCCTGTCCTCTATAGTCCATAGGAGCTATGGAAAGAAGACCTACTGATAGTTGAGGAGACTTCTAGGTCTTATGTGTTAGACTTCAACTGTATTCCATGTGAGAGGGATGTCATGAACGAAGAACACTTACATAGACTAAAATAATACAACAAAGGAGGGATAAAACATTTCACCTTGGAAAACTGAGTTCCCTATTTCTTTTGGAGCTTTATATAAGACTTGGCCTCAAGTGACTTCAGAATGGCTCGAGCTATGTCAAGAAAGACTGCTTTGATCAGTTCACAGTCTAACTGCACTACAGGTAGAGACATGAAACCCAAAGGAAGCAGCTGTTTTATCAACAGCTCAAACTTCGGTGATGTGACTGGTTCCATGGCACAAAGGGTTGTAGCCCTAACCACTATCCAACCTGCCATTGCTCAAGTAACTGCCCAGATGTTGCAGAAGCCAACCAATAAGGGACAGGAATAAACAGTCATGGCCTACTCACCTCCCCAAAGAGTTCTGGCACCAAAAGTACTTTAACAATAAAGGAAAATGAAGCCCTGATTGTTACCCAAATGATCTGTTCTCAGTTATTGGCATGAGTACTGGAGGACACAGGCCAGAGAAGATATGAGCGCATGGCTGATGACTTGCCTAGTGATCCCCTTTCCTGCTAAAAAGTCACTTAGCATACAGTGCTAACATACCACTCAGCTGTCCAGATTTTCGCCTCATAATTTTGATCTGTTCCTCAAAAAAATTGTGTTTTTTTTGTAAATCAGGAGGATTGAATTCACTAAATAATTACAGTCATTTGAGTTTTAGACTTCATAGCCTTCAGAAGAAGCATGGCAATACAAAACATTTTATTCTAGTAACTTTCTAAGTTTATAAGAGTAATATTTAAACATTTCCCTATTTTTCAGCCTTTGCCCCCCATTAGGTTTGGCTTTGTCCAGATTTCTTGTGCTGAGAGGTTGAGAGGTATGGTGCTGAGAAAAATATTAGCACTGTCCAAATGACAAAGTACCCACCCAGCATCTCAGTTGCATGGCGCGAAATTTCCTACCAACAGTATAGGCAAACCTATTAACACACACATTGATGAATCTCTACTAAAGACAGGGGATCTATCAGAAACCATGTGAGAGAAAGGCTGCCTGAGTGGTTATATCAATCACAGAAGTAAGTGGGGGGTCCCACACTAAATATATTGAACGATCCTCTCCAAAGCACTTATGCAGTATGCAAGGGAGATGTCAGAGCACAGCATCAGAAAATATTCTGATGGCTACTTGCAGGTCAGTTGCACCATAATTGGCTCTTGCGTAGTGGGAAATAAATGGACATAATTTGGGTTATCAACCACATGGTTATCAGGCATAGCTCTCAATCTCTTAGTGCAAGGAATCTAGACAAAGCCTTAAATAATGGGGGTAGACAAAGGCCCAAAAATAGGGACAGATTTTTAATATTGCTCTTACAAACTGAGAAAGTTGATAGAATAATAGGTTTTACATTAGAATGAATTTTCTGAAGAGCATGAAGTTTGGAACTTAAATGTCTGTCATTATTTTCTGTCTTCAATCCACAATGACATGGCAATGATTTGCCAGAAAACCAAAATTTAATGAGGAAAAGATCATAAATATGAGACAAAAATCTGGATATTCTGCAAAAATCTGGACAGTTGAGAGGTATGTTGGCAGGTGTGCAGGGCCCAAAAAGCAATTCAGAAAGTAAACAAATAAAATATCAGTGATGCATCATTTTCCCTTGGTCAACCCTTGAATCTACAGCTCTCTCTGTATCATCTTGGAATAACAGAAGAAACTGCCTTTTAGCTCACTGTTTAAGTTCTCAGAAGTCCCTGTTTTTGCAGAATGTCTCCAGTTTGTATTTATGGTCTGTTCCTTGTAAACTTTATGTTTTTTTTGCTAAGTTGTTGATGGTTATGCTCACTGTATAATGGCAGACATTTCAATTTCAAGACTTCATATTCTTCAGAAAATGCAAGCTGATATAAAACCTGTTCTTCTGGCAACTTTCAAAGCCCATAAGGGTAATATTTTAAATCTGTTCATAATTTGTGGCTTTTGACCCTATTTTTTTAGCTTTGTCTTTGATTTTTATGCTAAGAGGATGAGAGGTATGTTGCTGCACAATTAAAACTGGGTAGGTTGTACATTGATTTCAGACCCAAATCCATCTTGGCATCCCTTTCTATAACTGTTGCAAACAAGGACTCACATGTAAACTCTTCTACATCATCAAGACATACACTCAACATATAATCCTAGTGTTGTTTCCTCTGGATACCTTCCCATACATGGAATGTACCTGGCTGGCAATGGGCATCTTTGTGAGAAATAACTGTCAGTTATTCAGAAGTCTGACTGCTGTTTGTCTTACATATTTCTTGCTTGCCATCAGTATACTGGTAAAAATATTATTAGCACAACTAGCATTCTGTATAAGGAAGGCATCATTTTCCAGTGGCTACTTTTCTTGGTTTATATTACTTAGATGTTGGATACTGTGTTTGGTCTCCAGCCACTCAGCAATTCTCCAGCTATGCTTATTTTAGGGAATGCTTGTGAAACGGGGACTGAATTACTGTAAGATCTGCTTTGGCAATGACATATGGAAGAAATCTGGCCAACTGATCCCTGGAACTGGGGGCTTGGGCCTTTAAGTCCTGAGCTACTGTTACAGCTTGTATAGAACTGTCATGTAGTCTGTGATGGTGTACAAATGATTTTTACAGTCTGGTGGAACTGGAAACCATCCACAGTGATTTTTATTTCCCCCTGAAGCACAGTAGGAGTTGCTGCTCTATGTTACCTTTACTGAAAACTAATTTTTTCCTATTGGCATTTCCATGCAATACTTCATGTTTAAAATACATGTACAGGTGCACTGTCAGGTGGACAGTGAAGGGTGGCAGATTTGCACTGATTGTTTTGTTTTCTTGCGTTTTGCAATAACAAATCATTCATTGCTGCTTCTGCCTCTTTTCAAGCTTTTGTACATATGTCCAGCAAAGGTAGGAAGATATAGCAGGAGCAATCTAACTAAGATGGGAGAGCTGTACTGCTGTATGTTTTCTGTATCCTGTGCTCAGTCTTCTGTGAGTTGAGCTTGGCTTTGTCAAGCTTATGAAGTAACCCTTCTAGATGTGCTGAGTAAAGTATACCCTTCTTCTAGTTTTAACTTTCTTGGGTAATAGATTATAATTTTCTGAAGCAGTCTTCAGTTAGAAAAATAAAATCCTGTATCTCTACACACATATACAGCAGGATCTACATTTGCCTACTGATACATTCAAGTGTACATTAATATGAGAAACACTACTAATTCTGTGTTTAAAAGTGTCCATGCTCTACACTGAAAGTGTCTATCACACATTTGTTAAGAATTTTTAACAAATAACCATGGCAAATACAAATGAATCATATTAAGTCATCAAAAGATGTTTCTAGAAGTATGAACCTACACATTGTAATGGTGTGAGTTTCTTAGATGACATTATTAGTAAGTGTTCTACATTTTGGCCCTTTGTTCTTCATTATGAGAGGCAGTGCTCTATATTCTAGAGATGGAAAGTAGAGTGCTATGTAACTGTTCAATGACTTCTATTGTTTAAAACATCACAGTTTAGGGGCTGTATTGAGAGGACTTTTTTATGTAAGCACTTGTTTGTCATACAGTTGGCAACAAGTTATGGGGTACGCTGATAGGAGATGTGACATTGTGAGGTATTGACGGCTGTAGCAGGAGAAGTAGGACAGTACATGTGTGGCATGTGCCAGCATGGCTGGCTAAAGTTTTGTAAATATTCTTATGTCATTTGACTGTCACATTGATTTGTACAGATGCTTGTATTAAAAATGTATTTGCAAAAGTTGCTTATGTTAAAAGTGCTGCAACAGAATCCTAACAGAGTTCTGAATGTGTATTGTGCTGGAATTTATATAAAAGATCTATGTCAGTTATCACAGTTCAATTGTTCAGTTGTTAGTCAGTTGTTCAGTCAGTGTGTAGTATCTCATCTTGCCTTGTGGAAGTGAGCATCTCAGTAGTACATCTTGCCTTGTGATACTAAATGAGTAAACTAGGGACAGTTTCTCTTTACCTCAGTTAGGAATAATGCAGTGAGATTAGTTTAGTATTATTTTTTTCTGCAACTGTGAGATTCTATCCAACTATGTTATTTTTATATTTTCTGTGACTGAAACTCTGATGTTTATGGTAACTAAATATTAAGTATTCTCCCGTTCTCTATTTTATTATCTATTATTAAATGTTTTTATACCTTTTCATTGCGGCTGGTCTTTTAGAGAATACTTTTAACATCTTGAGAGTACTTGTGCTTATTGTAGTGACACTGTGGCCACTCTGGAAAGCCTGACTGCTTCAGACACACTTTACCATTTATATCAGTATTAATTTGACACAGTGTTATTGGTTACCCTTTGTAAGAGCCTTAGAGTATCTGACTGGTAGCAGCCATCTACCTTGTAGTCTGGAGAGAGGGGACACAGCTGGTGAATCTGTGCCAGTCTTTTCCCAGGTGTGCTTGTGTATAAAAAATCAGATATTCAATTGTGTGTGTGTGTGTGTGTGTGTGTGTGTGTGTGCGCGTGTGTGTATGTGTGTGTGTGTGTGTGTGTGTGTGTGTGTGTGTGTGTGTGTGTGTGTGTGTGTGTGTGTGTGTGTGTGGGGGTGGTGCCACCCGTGAAGGTTGGGCACCAGGCTGGCAATTTAACACCGTAAAAACTCCACTGCCAATCAATCTGTGGACCGGTGATCAACTGTGGTGATCCCTAACAAGAGAAGCTGAATGACATTGCTTGCCTACCACAGTGCTTGTGCTGTCTATTCACTCAGAAAGGTTAGACTAAGAGTACACTTTATGGTAACATTTATGAGTCCGACTTATAGATACTAAAGTGTGCAGTATACCTACAGGTATCCAGCTTTCTCTGTAACAAATACAGGAAATCCTTTACATCTGTCTTGTGCATAAACGCTAAAGATTTTCTCACAAGCTCTGCTCTGTAAAGATAAAAAAAAAAGCTCTCTCCATTGGGCAAATCTGGTTAGCAAATGTAATAAATATATAAAAATCACATTAAACAAATTTAAGTGAAAGAAAAATCAGCTATATATTCATCATATACTGACATATCAAGCAGTTGGTTCATATTACCTGGTTTACCTGAGCTTGTAGAATTACTGGACTGGCAGCCAGCACAAACATGCATACCACAAAAGCTTTTATGATATTGTACATTTGAAAAAAAAAACTTTCATCCATATGACTAGATTATCTGTTTTAATTCAATGTAATCGTTCTAAAATATAAAACAAACATAGAAACTCATTTCTATAAACCTTTAAGAAATAAAGGTGCACAGCATAGAAAATCAGTCACCCACCTACTGGTGCATATATTTTGTCTTTAATAAATTTGTTAACTCATTCGCTCCAATGGAGATTAAGAAGTTTGCACTGTAACGTCCAATAGGTGGAGCCTAAGCATTTTGACAGAATCAAATTATGTCCTCACATTTAAAACACATGTTCATATTTCTGGAACCATATGAGTTATAAAAGAAGTGTAAATGGCAAACTCTTGAGCACAAACTATTTGTAGAGTGGTAGTATTCTTTAGATTTTAGGTCTTAAACCAAATTTTGTAAGTCACAGTGAATACAGTAACTATAACATTTGCAATATTTTGTAAACAACTTACAATATCTCAGTAACCATCACACATACTGTCAGCAGGATTTTATTCATCTAACTGAGAGCTTTCATATGGAGCTAAGTAGTTTTGTCTGTGTTACTTTGTTGTTGAAATATTTAGAAAAATATGAAAATTATATATATATAAATTAATATCATAAAAACAACAGTTAATATCCATTTAGCTGCACTAGACAGAGGTCAAATATTAGGGTGCCTTCTGTGTGGAGTCTGCATGTCCTCCCTGTGGTCGTGTCGGTTTCCTCCGGGTGCTCCGCTTTCCTCCCACATCCCAAAGACATGCTGTAGGTGGATTGGACACTCTAAATTGGCCCTAGGAGTGAGTGTGAGTGTGCCTTTTGTGGAAGGTTGGGCGCCGGGCTGGCAACTTGACACTGTAAAACTCCACTGCCAATCATGAGTAGACAGGTGATCCACTGTGGTGACCCCTAACTGGGAAAAAGCCGAAAGAAGAAGACAGAGGTCAAATATTAAAGCAGTTGAGTTTGCCATTGTGTAAGCTTTAAGATGAAATATTTTAAAACCTTGTACATAGCATGTTTTTGGAATTACTGATGCAAATATAAACTAGCAATATTTGATGCCTAGAGGCGTCAGTAGGAGTTAACTGCAGATGCACCTGGAGACGTCACTCTAATGTAATGAGTTAAATATCAAAGCCTTTATTGCCTGGAATTTTGTATTCTTTGACATTTTACATGGTTTCTTACTACTTTATGAAACTGATTTGCTTGGGGACCTGTAATCATATAACTAGGCACAACTATTTAAAATGAACATTTCTCAGTCCTAAAGCTTGTGCTGTGTAATGTATTTACAGTAGCAGGAGAGATGTCAGAATTGGGGAGAATATTTAATAACCATTGTTTAACTAAAACATATCAGTTGTTGATGGTCTCTAAAGAAATTCCTGTACTGACAGGTTTGTGTCAGATTATTAAAAGTGTTACTATTTTGAATCAGACTTCTAACTGAGTCATTACAATGAAGAACAGTGTAATCTTGTTTTAGATTCTATCCACAAGGTGATCTCTGCTGAATGAAAAGTAAATGCATCTCTTTTCAGGATACAAGTAAAGCAAGTATTTTTCATTGCTGAATATTTGCATGCAGACTGCATATTTGCTTAACTCTAATGAATATTATATATAATGGAAAAGCAAAATGCACATGAATATAGCTTGAAGTCATTTGCTTAACTCATTATACCCTAGCGATGCCACCAGGTGTTTTGCAGTTACATCCTACTGCCGCCTCTAGATGTCAAGTGTTGTTTGTTCACATTTGCATTAATTCTGAAACCATGCTACATACAAGGTATTTAGAAATTTCATCATAAAGCGTACACATTGGTAAACACAACTGCATTGATATTTCACCTCTGTCTAGTACAGATAAAGATATATTGTTGTTCATATGATATTTATTTATACAGTTATAAATTTCATGTTTCTCTTAAATATCTTGACCACAAAGCAGCAAAGGCAGCAAAGACAGAACTGCTTGGCATCGTATGAGAGCTCTCAGCTGGACGAGCAAAATGCTTCTGACAGTATGTGTGCAATCTGAATGGTTCCTGAGATATTGTAAGTTGTTTACAAAATATTATAAGTTTAACAAGACATAACACAAAAGTCCTTCTCTGCAGTAGAACCATGGCTCTCCAACTCACAACTCATACTCATACTCAGCTCTTTTGGTTTACTAGAACCACAGTCCCCCCTCCTAGCTTTTCCATTACAGCATCAGGTAATACAATTATTACACCTGTTACTAAGGCAAAGCTTTTAGGTGTCATTATCGATTTTAATACGAGATTTGACCTACACATAACAAACAATTAAGAAGGTACACAAAAACTAGGAAGTTTGTGTAGAAATAAACAATTCCTAACCAATAGCAGCAAGATAGCCATTGCAAAATCATATCTTCTCTCCACACTTCTTTATGCCTCACCCATCCTCACTAATCTCAAAAAACAGATTTAGGAAAACTTGAAGCATGTTATAATAAAATAGCAAAATTTACTACAGATACTGCACATAGATCACATCACTGTAAAGCACTAAAAAACTCTTCTATTTAGAATTTCCTCACCTCCTGTCCTACATTCAGCTGACAATGGCTCATATATTACTTAACCAGGTAGAAAAAATACCATTTCTACAAAACATACTTGAACCCTATTCCAATCACCATGTATTACGCTCCACCAACAAATCATTATCAAACGTTACCAAATCTCTTTACTCTAGTTATGAAGCCAAAATCTGGAACACACTCCTTCAAAATATAAAATCCACAACCAATACTTCTCACTTTAAAACATTGCTCAAAAGCCAGTTGTCTAATACATGGCTCTGCTCATGTAGCAGTCCAGGTTAAATATTAGTTCATAGGTTCATAGATGTTTACTAGGCTAACAACCACAAGAGCCTTTTTAAACCTAGGCATGCATCCCAAATCTCTGACAAGTTTTGCTACCCTTGATAAATGTAAGTATGGGCCTGGAAGATGAACCATTTACAAGTTGCCTGGGACCATTAGAGACATAGGTGCCAAACCAGGGATTCATTTTCTGTTCCCCATACAAATGTCCAATTGTAATACTCATGATCCATGTCTTTTCTCAGCACAATAAATCTCTTAACAACCAAAGGCTACATCTGCATTTCTATAATTCCTTTACCCTCTAACTACCTTCCTAATTGCTCCCTTTCTTTCATCCTATACCTATAAAAAAAAAAATTACAGTTTAAAGATATATATATTTTACATTTTACTTTGTAAGATTTTTACTAATAGCTTTGTCTCCCAAATATTGTTTTGAGATCATATTGCTTCATCTGTGGTTTATATGTCTCTCTGTACACTGTAACGTTTGCAAGTTAAAGTGATGTAATTTCTGTATTTATTTACCACTGTATAACTTATATCACTTATGTATGTGTTAAATGTGTTTGTATGTGGAGCTTTTTTGCCCAGGCATCTGCTGAAAATGGGTACCTGCGCAGTTGGACTTTCCCAGTAAACAAATGTAAAGTAAATAAATAAATAAATAACAGTTATTGTGTTTATGGTAACTTATAAAATCCAGTTTAAAACCTAAAATCTAAAGAATGCTACTAATACTATAAAATAATTTGTGCTGAAGAGTTTGACACTTACATTTCTTTAGTAACCCTTATGGTTCTAGAGATAAGAACATTTGTTTGAAATGTGAGGAAATAATTTAATTATATCAGAAAGCTTAGGCTCCGCCCATTGGAAGTTGCAGTTCAAACTCCCAGAGCTCTACTAGAGGGAATGAGTTAAACAAGGATAAAGCCGTAATGACAGGGGATAGAAATAACAGAAAATTAAGAGAACAAGACAAGAAGGTAAGATTATGTGAAAAGACTGTAGGATGTAATATCCTACCACTGATTTATTATTAGTAAGAGTTAAATGAGAGAAATAAATAAATCTGTCCCAATTAAACATAGAAGTTTAGTTAAAAAACATGGATATTTTTAAATGCAAGTTTGTATATATATATATATATATATATATATATATATATATATATATATATATATATATATATATATATATATACACACACATGCCATCTCCTTATCATAAGAGGAAGGCCCAATATATGGTAAATCCTGACAGTTCATGGGTGTATACTATGCTAATGACCACTGGGACCTTTATAATTCTAGCTAAGCCTCCAAATTGTATTCTGCAAATTTATGTGCCTTAGAGTTTTTTAAGGGGTATATGTTAGCTTGGGCAAGATTTACAGGCTACCTCTGTCCCTTAAAGACATAGGTACTAGACCTGTGGTGTATTTCTGATTTCCCATCCACTGGGCCAGGTTTCTTTTGAATAGGATTAAGAAAGGGCTCTGTCTGACATAGCTGGGAAGTCTATTCTAAAGAAGTGGAATTCTCTAAGACATATAGCTGTCCCTCCAACGTGTCCCATTTTTGTCACAAGCAAAGTTTAAATCAGTAGATTGAGTAATTATGATTGTATTCATTTTGTAGGTACACAAAAGTTCCATCAGAATGAAATACAAGGATACCTTGTATGTCAAGCATAGATCACCTCTCAACAGTCTGTAGGAAACAGAGTATAGAGATAGGGCTTTGAGACAATCTGCACAGACATGTTGTTTACACCATGTATTCTTCTTGTGAGGAACCTGGTCAGGAACATACTGAAGTGGGGAACTGTAGTCAATGATGGGCCTGATGAGAGCTGAATACAGTGAAACAATGATTTTCTTCGACCTAGATGTCTTGCCCTTGCTTATAAGCTGATCAACATAGAATCATTTCCTTACTATATTAGACACATGTTAGTTGAAAGACAGGTTACTATCTAAATGCATATGCAATTCCATGACTACTGGCTCCACTCTTAGCGGTGTGCTATCAATAAAGTAATTTCCTAGGGTGGGTGACTTCCCATGGGGTACTATTACACATTTCTTGGCACTGAGGTTTAAGTCATAGCTTTGTCACTAGTCATTTGTTACTGTTAGTCCTTCCTATAGGATGTTATTGTCTTGGGTGGATTCAATGACTGCTCTTAGTTTGCAATCATCTGCAAACTTGGTCAACCAGAGGCCCTTAACATTGGCCTTGACTTCCGAAAAGTAGATGTCAAAAAGGAAAGGACCTAGTACAAAGTCCTGAGGGACTCCACTAGTGACTAGCCTTTTGTGAAGGTGGTCTCTCCTACCCTAATTTTCTGAGTCCTATCTGAGAACCAGGTCGCTATCCAGTATGCAGTATATGGGTTTATGCCTATAGTCATGAGTTGTTGCCAATGCCAGAGTGCGGTATTATATCAAATGCCTTAGCAAGTCAAGGTAGGCAGTATGCACCATTTTACCCTCATCCATTGTCTTAGTGACCTTCTCAGAGAAGTCCACCAGGACGACTAGGTATGATCTTCTCTTGATGAAACCAAACTGGATTGGATCCAGTGTTTGACAGTTTTCTATGTCCTTATTAATCATTTGCATGATAATTCTGTCCATGGCTTTGCATATGAGACTATTCAGTATGACGGGTCTGTAGTTCCCAGGATTTGTTGTTGGCCTATGCTTGTGCAGAGGGATGACCATTGCAGTTCTCCATTTACATGTCTGGAGGCTATGGTTAAACAGTGACTCCAATGGTTCCAATAGGTCATGTTTCAGGCTATTTAGGAGGCATCCTGAAATGTTATAAGGTCCTAACAAATTAGTATTTTTGGCCTTAGAGAGTGCATCTAGGAACTGCTCTCTAGCACTTGGGGGGTGTTGTTTGATGGTATTTCTGAGGGGCAGGTGGGGGGGGGTAAAATTGTAGCTGAATTTGTAGGCCAACAGATTTGCTATATTTTCTGGCTCCATGTAGGTGGCTCCATTTACATTCAGTTCAGCACACTACTGTGTGCTACCTTTGAGGTTTCAAATGAGGTTTTGAACATAGCTAAAGAAAGGCTTGTGGGTTATTCTTTACCTGGGAGGCTAGCCTTACTTCACATTTGCCTTTAGTACACTTAATTTGCCCTCTTAATTGTTTGCTTAGATTGATGATAAAGTTTTTATCATGCTGGGTGAAGCACTTCCTAATCTTGTTTATGGCTTTTTTCTTTAGTTGTGCAACCTGTTTATGTTTGGATTCCACCATGGAGGTTTGTTTTTTGAGTTAGTTATAGAGTTATTTCTGGTAGCCACAGCTGTCTCTGTGCATTTATTTATTTATTAATACCTTTATTGAATTATCACTTAAGACATAGATGAACACACATTTCTATAAAAGAAAACTAATCATATGTATCCAACATTACATAAATTGATTAATTCCTGCCTTCCCTTAAACCTCATTACTCCTACAAAACATTATTTTGCTTGTATTGCTCCCACAATTTCCACATTTTCTATGTAATTTTCTCCCATCCTTTTCTAAAGGTCCCACTTTCAGTTCTTTTATCTCTGTTACAATATTCAGTACTTCAAATACAACGGTTGGTTTAGGCTTTGGTTTCTATTTTCTAGTAACTGCTTTTTTAGCAGCCGTTGCAATTAAACTTAACATGGCCTTACTAAATCTAGACAATTCCGATCCTGTATCTCAGCTCAAAAAATCATTTCCTTAGTTACATTCATTTGCTCACCCAATATTTCTGACAGAGTACTCTGTAGGGAATTTTTAAAGTCTGCCAACTCATCACACACCCAGAACACATGTTCCCAGTTACCTCTTTCTTCCCCATTACATCTCCAACATTTGCCATCCACCTGAAGAAAAATAGTTTGGAGTCTGCTTGGGGTATAAAAATACCTATGTAAATTTCAAGCAAAAATGTGACATCTTTGAGACTTTGTTGCATATTTGGGAGCCATACATATGTTCTCCCACTGTTTCCTTGTGAATTGCTTATTCAGTCTCTCTTCCCAGTCTTTTCTAACCTCCTCTACTTGATTCCTATAGTTATGTGATGTTTTATATGCTTTAGTAATTATACCCTTTTAACAGCAGCTTTGCTCTAGATTCAGTTAAAAAAGTCTACCAAAGCATGTATTTCACATAGGATTCCTCTAACCCTTTCCCTTTGCCTATACTCAGATATAGTCCTTGATAGGGAAGGCAGTTTCTAGCCTGCAGTCCAAATGTCTTCTAGGCCTCTTCCCATTCTGTTACCTTTCCCTCTCAAGTTATTTACACCGAAAACATTGGTTCCCTTGCCAGTTTCTTCCAGCAAATTCCAGATCCATCTTGTGTGTTCTCTGTACCCCTAATTGCAGTCATCCCTATCAACACAATCTTCTTTCTCCATTCTCTTGTTGGCTTAGTTCTTAGAGTGCTTTCTGCTACTTTATGACTATAATATTCTGTATGGCTGTTGTTATTCCCCTTAAGGATCTGCATCCAAAACCGCACTCTCTCTTTATCTCTTGAAGTTCCCCCCTGCTTCATCATCATTCTTTTCCACTTTGAATTATAGCTTTCTGCTTGTTTTATATATATGAGCCTTAACTGTGTAGCCCTAAAATATCCCTTTAAATCATATAATCCTAAACCAAATCGATCAATTGGAAGGATCAACTTATTCTGCTTGACCCCTGCCCTTTTCTCCTCCCAGATAAAATCCTTTATAATTTTATTAATTATTATCCAGAACTTCTCCTCTGCTTGGTAAAAATATGTCTGACCTATATATAAATCTAAAGGGGCTAAAAATACTTTCAGTGCCTGTATATTGCTATCCATATCCAAAAGCAAGAGCTTACAGGTTTTTGTTTTTTTGTATTATCTTTTGTTTAGTCTCTTTCTACATATGGTTAGCTGTCATAACAGAATCCTTTTTAATCTATACTCCTAAATACTTCATTTTATATTGTCCCTATAAATGTGGGTATTGCTGAACCAATTCATGCGTGCGCACATAGTTTACAGCTACAGCCTTTGTTTTATCTTCATTAATTTTATATCCTGAAAAGACTTGAAACTGTCTCAAAATGTTCTACAGACCTCAAATGTCCTTTTCTTGTTTTATCAGGTACACAATAATTTCAATTGCAAATGAAGCCAGCTTTCCCTGATTGCGATACCAACTATATCCTTGAATTTCTGAGTCCATTATTTTGTCTGCCATGCCTCTAAATATAACACAAATAACAAAGGAGGAAGAGGAGACACCTGCCTGTTTCCTCTGTTCAGACACAATGTATCCATGAGGAACTCTGCCACTTTAATTTTTTCCTCCAATCCCTCATATACCCTCCTATTTAACCTTATTATTATATCAGGGAATGCAAATGCTTCCATTGCCCTACTCATAAAATCATAGCTTACTATGTTGAATGCTTTCTCTGCATAAGACCTACCTACAGCAGTGGTAGTTTCTTACATTCTGCTTCCCTGTGGATCATCATTGTTCTGTTAATGTTAACAAATGTTTGCCTCCCCTCCATAAGACCACATTGATCCCTATCTATCAATTTTGGCAATGCCTTTGCTATTCATTTGGACATAAAAGCTTTATAATCATGGTTTAAAATTGAAATGGGCATATAGGAAGCTAGGTCTGATGGATCTTTAGTATATTTAGGTATTACAACCACCACAGCTTTCTTCCAGGATATTGATGCTTCCCCCCTTTTTAAATTGTATTAAACAAAACATTCCAGATATTTATCACTTTCTTCTACATTCCAACATCCATAGGAATGCCATCTACTCCTGGAGACTTTCCTGCAGACAGATTATACATCTCCATTTTTATCTCATCTCCTCCTACCTTAACTGTTAATTGTTGAGCCTCATCTACGTATAACCTTGGCATACTTAATTCTTCCATAAATATTTCCATTTGTGCTCTTTCATGTTTTCCAGATATTTCTAATACCTCTACAGGGTCTCTGGTTATTTTTCTTGTTATAAGCTCCCTAAGTCTGGTAACAACTCTATCTATTTTTTGTTGCCTAAGTTGTTGTGCTAAATGTTTTTGTGCAATGGAGTTATCAAAAATAGTCACTTAACAGCAATCTTTCTAAATCCATGCATGTAGATACTCTCTTATTTTTTCTTTAGCACTCTGCCATTGCACCTCTTCTTGTTCTGTGAGATTCTCCTTATTCTGCAATTCTGTCTGCCCTTCTAAATAATTCTTGTTACTTCATAATCATATCTCTTTTTCTTTTATTGTTACTCTATTTTTAAACTCAGATTTCATTTTACCTGACTCACTAGCTATAATTTCTAAAGAAATTTCCATCTTCCCTCATAACCCTCGAATCACTTTCACTACCCATTGCTTAAATTCCTCTCTTTAAAACAGGCAGGTAGGGAAGTGCCAGTGTCTCATTTTTACTTCATTACCCTGCATTTTTATTTTAGTTGTTATTGTCATGACCTTAAGAAGTTATTGGATATGTGTTGAAGCTTTCAATTAAGTACACATGTTTATGTGTAATATAATTTAAGTCTAGTCTAGTCCAGTTATTATACATTAGGGAATAATATATACATTCTCTCCAAGTTCCTACTAGTGAATCTGGATCTTCCATGCCAAATATTTTTTATAAATGTCTTCAGAAATCTACCCTATTTTTTTTTTATATTTTCCCTTCTAGGTCTCCCAGATACACCCTCACTGTTGCAAATCAAGTTCCAGTCCCCTATCTGTCAATCTACCAATGTTATCTTTTTGATTCCTTTTCTATCACTATTGGAGCTCCTCTAGAAATTAATATAAGTACCAGGGGCAGCTCATGCTATAGGACTGCAGGACTGCAGCCCCCCACCTATAGAAGGAAAGAAGAAAAGAAATAAAAAAATAAATAAAAAATCACAAATCCCAGAACACCACGCATGCGTGCTTGGAGTTCCTGGTACTCACAGAACTCCAGACTGCCGTGTTAGGCAGTCCAGATAGGGAAAAAGGCATCTCTGCCCTGCAGCCCAGACATCTGTGCAGTGATGGCCACACAGAACAGAAGGACACTGGACTGCATCACCCGCAGGCTAGAGCTTACTCTCGCAGAGCCAGGAAACCAGCCATTAGCTTGCACAGGCAGGCTAAGGAGAAGGAAACCAGCCAGTGTATGTGTGAAATGCCTCAGTTGCTATATACTGGTGGCTAGAGAACACATGGTGGTGGGTAGAGAATACTCATGCTTGAACACTGTACCTTGGGTGCAGGTGCAAGGGCTTGAATTCCCTACCCACCACCATTTGTAAAAAGTTTGCAGATTTTTGCCTCATATTTGTTCTGTTCCTCATAAAATTTGTGGTTTCTGTATGTTTGCATTTCCTTGCAAAGTCAGTAGTGCAGTGTTGCACTGGTAGCATTGCTGCCTAACAGCTACAGGTTTTCTGATTTGATTCTTGGCTATGGTGCCTTCTGTGTGTCCTTCCATCTTACAAAGACATGTGTCTGGAGTGTTTGGCCCTGCTCTGCTGCAAATTGGCTTTTGTTCCAAGTCAGACTTTCCTGGTTAACAAATGTTAAATAAAAATAACAGGCATTTGAATTTTCATAGTTTCATAGTTTCATAGTAGTGTACTAGGCTATCTGCCCGGGGGCATTTATAAGCCTAGCCAACAGTGATGTGGCTTTACGCCACCCCATACTATATAGTTGCGCCTCTCTAGTAGTGACACATGTAGAACCCCATTATTTAGTAAACTATACCTCTGTCTAGTAGTGACACTGAGGTCACTCCCGGGGTAAACTTGCAATCTCCCATCCATGCATCGAGATATTTCTTGAACAGTGCCAATGAAGGGCTCTGTCTCACGTGAACTGGGATTTTGTTCCAGAGTATGGGTAACCTCTGTGTTATGAATCTATCCCTCCAGCATGTTCTATTCATATTTGTGCAGAGGTTGAAATCTTTAGCTCGTGTGGTTCTGGTGGATTTGGATTTTTTGAGATGGAGCATGTCCATCAATTCCTGGTTGGACATGGCCCTGTATGTTAGGCACAAATCACCTCTGAGCAGGCGGTATGCTACTGAATAGAGCTGGAGTTTCTTTAATCTAGCTGGATAAGGCACATGTTTTAGACCTATGATCCTCTTGGTGAGGTACTTCTGGGGTCTTTCCAGTTGTTGCATGTGCCGGGTGAGATACATCCCAAATGGAGCATTATATTCAATCATGGGCCTGACAAGGGAGGAATACAGAGGTACAATGACCTCCTTTGATCTGGATGAGAATCCCTTCATGATGAGATGGGCAAGGTAGAAGGTCTTTCTGACCACTTTGGCAACATGGTTGTCAAAGGAGAGGTCACTATCGACTTGAGTCCCCAGGTCTCTGATTACATCTTCTGTATTCAGTTGGTTTGGTTCACGTGATAGTTTGTGGGTACTTTGTTTTTCCCAAAGGGGATGACTATACATTTTGGCGTTAAGTTTGAGGCCATGATTCCGGCACCAGTTGTCCGCTTCAGCAGACCTTTCTGTAGGATGTGTGTGTCGGCAGGTGAATCCACTATGGCACCCAGTTTGCAGTCATCTGCAAACTTTGTCAGCCATAATCCTTCCATATTTGCTTTCACAAACGAGAAATAAATGCCGAGGGAGTGGACCCAAGACTGAGCCCTGTGGGACACCACTGTGACGGTTTTGAGTCTGACATGGCTCCAGCAATTTTAACCTTATGGGTTCTGTTTTTTAGCCAATTTGCTACCCATCTTGTGACATATGGATTTACATTTAGGCTGCTGAGCTTGTCAATGATGCCAGAGTGTGGTATTGTGTCAAAGGCCTTAGCCAAGTCCAAATAGGCAGTGTGGACAGCCTTGCCCTCATCGATGGCACTAGTGACTGTCTCAAAGAAGTCAACCAGGTTTAAGAGGCAGGATCTGCCTTTTACAAAACCGAACTGTGTGGGATCAAGGGTCTGTAGATCCCCAATGTCGCCATTTATGAGTTCCATGATGATTCTTTCCATAGCCTTACAGATCAGGCTGGTCAAACTTATGGGCGGTAGTTACCTGGGTCAGTAGAATTTCCGAGTGGGACCACTGTTGCTGTGCGCCAGTGTTCAGGTACATATCCTGTAGTGAGGCTAAGATTTAATAGAGTTCTTAGGGGTGGGTTTAGTTCATCTTGACGTTCACGCAACACAACCGGGGATACCATCGGGTCCCATAGATGCTGTGTTTTTTGCCTTGTTGAGTGCTGATTTCACCTGTGTGTCTGTGATGACAGGTAGGTTACATTCAGCAGGGATAGTTACTTCATCTCTAGGGGGTGAGGGACGGGAGAAATTTGCACTGAACCTATGTGCCAGAATGTTGGCAATCTCAGTAGGGTCAGTGAATTTTTGTCATTGTGTACTAGCTCAGAGCATATCTGAGAATTTCCTCCCAAGGTTCTGACATAATTGAAGAAGGCTTTGTGATTGTCTTTGGTATCCTTGGCAATCTTTTTCTCAAAGTTTGCTTTAGATGTTTTTATGATGAGGCGTAGTTTTTACTTGTGCTGATCAGGGAAGCCTTTCCCTTGTGGGATTTGGCTCTGTCCTGCAGTAGCTTCCTTCTTTGTTGTACAGTTTGTTTATGTCCACCAAACTGGAGTGGGTCTTGGTTTTAGTTGGGATTGCCTGATCCATGCATTCCTGGAGATGTCCGTGAGAAGGCTTTTGTGAAGGATTCAGCATTTTGGGATGTGGTTTCCATTAACCCAGTAGGCTTAAAGGATATCATTTCTGACTTAAGGAGCAAAGTCAGCTTTTGAAAAGTTTTTCACTGTAGTCTTTTGTTCTGGGGTGGGATCCCAACGGGATATGTACATCCAAGCGTGATCAGTTTATGATCAGATCTTTCTAGTGAGGGGTTTATATCCGGTGCAGAGCATTTGGACCCCATGTTTGTGATAATCAGGTCAAGTATATTATCTCTCCTCGTAGGAGAGGTGACCAGTTGCTCCATAGCATTTGAGTTTATGAATTCCAGGAATCTTTGGGCCAGGGTGTTAGGGCTAGAATAGTGGGCCCAGTCTATGTTGGTAATTGAAGTCACCCACGATGGTGTTTGGTGTGACATTCATATCCTCCAGTGTTTTCAGGAATGCTTGATGGGATTCCTGGGATTGGGAGGGTGTTCTATAACATGCGACCAGTTGTATGGCAGTTTTGCCTATGGTGAGTAAAACTTGTATGGTTTCTGATGCTTCATGAGTAGCCACCAATCGAGAGGTGTAGGTGTCCTTTATGAAAATGGACACTCCCTCCTTGTGGTTCGGCCTGGAACTTGAGGCAAACGCATGATATGAGGTATAGCCTGGTAGCTGGAGTGCTCTCAGGAGCCTTGAACCAGGTTTCAGTTACTGCACAGACATCGATGTTCTCCATACTGAGAAGTGCTTTGAGTGCCTGCATCTTGAGATTTAGACTTCTGGCGTTGAGCAGCATTACCCTTAATTTTTTTCCATTTTTGTTTTTTTGGAGGTTGATTTGTCCTTTGAGCATTGCCTAAAAAGGCACTATGGGGTGGCAAGAGCCTTGGCCAGTATCCGAAGCCCAGTGGTGACAGGTGCAAGCCATCCTCATGAAACAACGTGGCTTGTCCAGCATATCATCCCAGGCTGACAGACATTGGATCCCCCTAGAATGACACCAGTGATTAAGCCAATTGTTAAAACTGATCATTTTGTCTTTGTACTGAGGCATCATTCTTGGCGAGGGCAGGATGCTGCTCAGGGTCAGGGTCATACCAGTCTGGGCTACATAATCGGAGAGCTCCTCAATGTCTCTTTTCATGTAGTCCAGGAGAGTACGTCTCAGGTCATTCACACCCGCATGGACAATGACTGAATCATATTTGTACTTGCTTTGGAGTGACCTGAGTGCGTGTGTAATGTGGCGGATCCTAGCCCCGATAGGCAGCTCACCGTTACCCTCTCCTTATTCAGCCTGGTAAGTGGAACATTGGTGTGTCTGACTATAGAGTCACCTATTACTAATGTCTCTGGCATAGTATTTTGCCTTAGGGGCTGTGATTGTGCGACACACCTGTTGCTTGAGGTATGTGTTGTAGGTGTTGTGTTTTGTGGTGGTGCACTTCTGGGTGTCTGCTTTGGAGGCCTCTGTTGTTTTGGTAAGTTTTTTACAAGAGCCTCCGAGTATGTCTTTGTGTTTTTATGTGTTTGGTTTGCATTGGTGGTGGTTATATGTGTGACTGGTTTTGCTTTGGGTGTGGGTACCATCTCTTCCTGACTGGTCTTGCCAGTCCTGAGTTGAGAGAGTTCAGCCTCCAGTCTGGCTATATAGTTGCATCTCTCACAAGTTTATGTGTTAGTAGGAAGGAGGAGAGGGTCGTCTGTGTACATGAGACAATTGTAACATTGTCTTAAGATTCCCAGATTAACCAGCTGAACAAGAGAGGATGCTAGTGGTCTACCACACATACTAGAATATTATAAGGAGTGTTGTGCCTTTAAGGAAGTGGGTATTCACAGGGGTAGTGGATGCCTGTGGTGCTTACTTTAGGGTAAGAGTGCTTGGTTTTATTATGAGTGCTTGCAAAGGATAGAAGTTCCGAAAACAAGTGCTAATATATACAGCTAGATAGACTGAGTAGAGCTTCTAAGGGAAAAATTGAAGAGCAGACTTGGCGGAGCCAGAAAAAGTTAAAACCTGTATAGAATAGTTTACACCTGTATAACGCGCTGGCGCTTGATCACACACAAAAGAAAGCAAAAAAAACCCTGAGGCGGATTTTTATACAGGGAACTTGAAAAGAGCTGGAAATGGTCCAAGGCAACCAATGAATTACAGCTCAAGTGCTGAGATCACTTCCCCCAGGGACAGATAGGCTGCTCAAGGCTCCCCACTCCCACTAGACTTCATATTCTTCAGAAAGTACATGGTAACACAAAATATTTTATTCCAGCAATTTTCTAAGTTTATAGCATGGAAATTTGAAATTTGTCCCTATTTTTGGGACTCTATTCCCCCATTATTGGCTTTGTCCATGTGTTTTTATGCTAAGGTTGAGAGCTATGGTGAGAACTGAATTCACTGAATATGTTTGGGGGCTGTATTCCCCCATTACTGGCTTTGTCCATGTGTTTTTTGCTATGAGGTTGAGAGCTATGGTGAGAACTGAATTCACTAAATGGTAGCTATTTAAGTTTCAGTCTTCCTCTTTTTCAAAAAAACAGCTGATTTGGCATAGTGGTATATTGCTCTGACTGTTTTGCAAGGGGTCCCCTGGGTTCAAGACTTGGCAGTGATATGTATGGTGGTAACATAGCATTTTATTCTAGCAACTTTCTAACATTATACAAGCAATGTTTAAATATGTCCCTGGTTTTTGGGCTTTTGTCCCCCCAATAAATTTTGGCTTTTTCTAGATTTCTTGTGCTGCAAAGTTCAGAGATACAGCTGAGTGTCGAGTAGATTTTACAAGGAGCTGAGAGCTGCAGGGGAACAAAAGTTTAGTGCTGCTTATGCTGAGTCTGCTTGCATTGTTAATAGCACAACAGATAGTGTACTTGCTTTTGATGCAGAAGGCTGTGGGTTCTACACCCACAGTAGATAGATGCATTGCTGATACTGCACTGCCTTGTAAGGGGGGTGGATGCTGCATTCCTTTTTGGCAAAGATACCTAGTAACTACAAACCTGTTAGTTTGCCATCCATTCCCTATTATGATATTACTAGCTTATCATTTTTTTAATGCAACCTAGGCAACGTATTCCTCAAGGGCAACAGGTACTTTATTTGTAGATTAAACAATGACATATAAAGTTGTTTGCTAGCAGCAACCTCTTCATTAGTTACATATTTCTTTAATGTGGAATTATTTAGATGACTTTTACTTCTTCAGAGATTGTGCATATTTACTGATACTGGTGGACTGTAGAAGTTTGAGTAGACTTTTATGATGGAAATGTCCTGAATTGTGCAGTTTTGTCATTATTGGTGCATGCATTTTGTTTCATTGTTTACTGGAAAAATGTTCAAAACTATAAATTTAAAATGCCGTCTAACAACTGTACTATATTGTACAAGGAATATAATTTAATACTGTCAGGAAGGTGTATCAAAGAGCATGTGTATGTTTCGTGTTCAAAGGGCCTATGATTTGAAAACAGCCCAAAGTTAATCTTTATCTGCCACTGGCAAAATGTATTTTCTTTGAATGTGGGTTTCAATGCTGTTTCAGTGAATGTAAGTTTCAAGGGCAGAGAAGTTTTAATGCTAAGTCTATTTTCATTGTGAGACTGCATTGCTTTTATCAGATATCTATTAGGGTTTGTGCTGTAAAATAAAACTTTCAAATGAAATCCAAAACATTGCAGAAGTAAAGCAGTATGCACATTACAGTGTTTATGGTAAATGGGGCAAAATAACCAAGGAATGGGACATTGTAATGGCTGCAGGGGGGAGGCCCCATTCGTCCATGAGTTTGTGAGGGGGGGGAAGGGCAGCAAACTCAGACAACCCTGGCTGAACTATACCTTTAAACTCTCTAGATTTTTGCAGAATGATTAGATTTTTGCTTCTTATTTTTGGTTTGTTCCTCATAAAATTTGTGGTTTTCTGGCAAATCATTTAGGAATGAAGTCACTAAATAATGACAGACATTGAGTTTCAGATGTCATAACCTTCAGAAAAATGCATGCTAAAGTAAGACCTGTTATTCTATCAACTGTTTTAAGTTTATACAAGAGCAATTTTTAGTACTGTTTGTATGTTTCCGCAATATATTTGGCCTTGTCCAGATTTCCTGCATTAAGAAGTTGAGAGGTATGTGCAAATAAATCGCTTTATAGAATTAGGAATATCTAAACCTCTCAACCATCCCCAATTTTGGCTCAAAATGTTGCTGTCCCCTTAATAACCCCTTCGCAAAATGGCAATTTTGGAAGAAAACGTGGAGGGTTTACAATTATAAATAACTGTAATGATCAGTTATAGTTTGCTTTTATTTCAGAAATGCATGTAGATGCTCTTATTTTGTCAGCTGCTCAAGTTAACAGTACTAATATTAAAATGGTGTGTCCCCTTTGACAGGTTCCCAGCTATATTGTGTGACAATTTTATATTTTTGCATCACATTTTTGGTCTGTTTTTCATAAAATTGTGGTTTTCTGGCAAATTAGTGGCAAATCATTAAAGATTGAAGTTAGAAAATAATGACAGACATTTGAGTTTCAGATTTCATACCCTTCAGAAAATTCATACCAATGCAAGACCTTCTACTATTCTATTATCTTTCTAAGTTTATAAGAGCAATATTTCAAAATTGTCCTTATTTTTGGGCCTGTGTCCCACTTCTATGTATGGTTTTGTCCAGATTTCTTGCTCTGATGTTGAGAGGTATGAGTGTCAGAGCCATCACCGTCAGCCAGAGACATTTCAACTTGTGACATACTTGTTGCACCCCACTCCCCATTGTAGTTGCTCTGGATGTGTCCAAGCAAGGCAAGGAGCAGTTATGCAGTTAAGTGTGCAGAGTATTCCCCCATCCAAGGTAGACCACAAGTACGACTGTGGCTTTTCATCTGTCCTTGATTTTTGCAGAATGTTCTAGTTTTCTGTCATATTTTTATACTGTTGATTTATGCTTCTTATTATTCAGAAAATGTATGCTGTCGCAGTGCCCTGTTGCTCTGTGTTTAAGTAGCAATGTTTTAATGACCATCAGGTAAGCTTATTGGAGATTCTAAGATGCAAGTAAGCTTTAATAAGCATACTGTTAAAGAATTACCAACACTGAAAGCCTTTTTGTTGTTGCCATGCAGAGAATATTTACATAACTAGATAATGTATAAGCCTTAGGTATTGAAATGCATATGACAGTATTTGTAATAAAGGACAGGATTACAGTATTTTCAGAAGCTCATTACATTTGTTGGAGACTTGTAGTCATCTTTGCAGGCTTTTCCCATAAACTAAACAGAATTCCAATTTGCAGGCTTTACCCATAAACTAAACAGAATGCCAATCTATCATGTGTGGTCCATAACTTGTGAAGTAATCCTTTAAACAAATTATCTTGAGCTTGTTTCTTGTTAGCTGTTCATTGTTTACTTTGATCGTGTCTTACCCATGAAACAAGTAGATAGTTGTTGTCAGGCAGCAGGTCTTTTTTTGGATAAGAAACATTTTTAGAAGTGGGGGTATCACAGAGATTCCTACTTTCAGCATGTTACTTGGTAATTTTATAAAGCTGAATATAAATTATAATTAGAACTGCAGTGCAAGGAGAAGTGGCTTGAGTTGAGTGCTGCTTGTTTTTTTTATACTTGATTTTGACTGGCATTCCAGTAATGTATTTAAAAAGTAATTTATTTTTTCATGCCTCACAGCCTTTGTGTTTCCATCTAGATATTAAGTAAGTTGTCATGTAGCCAATGCATTGAAATATTTTTTCTTCTACACTTCATTTTGTCTTGATTGGACTCTCGTAATGATGGTTTGGCACCCAGGGCAGCTGTTAGAGAAATAATATATGTGAAGTGCTAGTTTAAAAAGCAAAGTAGTATGTAATGCATTTTATTCTATTAATGATATAACAAAAAGGATGAATTCATGTGTAACTGCAAGAAGTTTTGAAACTGCAGTGTGGCTTGTAGCAAGTTGACCTCTGACCCTGGCAGCTGCTAGCTCAGCAAGTTTTAATGTTTATGCTTTTCACAAGTGATTATCTGCTGGGTCAGGAAATTAAATATGTGAAATACTGAAATCTTCTGCTCTTTCCTGCTGGGATGATTTGGCCTTGTGTATGTGTTACTAGATAACACGCAGCTGTTGGGAAAGTGTTACAGGGGAACAAAGAAGTGTATTAGAAGACTGAATCTGCTATTGTATTCAAACTAGTCTGAAGCCTTGAAGAAGTAACTTTACAGAAAGACATTATGTCTGACCAGGTGGTAAGCAAGGCCGTATTGTTACCAGAGGAAAACTTTTTTAAAATATACAGCATCAGCATTATTTAATGAATAGAACACTGTAAGCTAAAGTGATGTAGATGCCCTGTGACATATCATGTCAGTAAGGTGGGCACAACTTGAATGTAAAGACTATAAAAATTGTGTACTTCCTGTTTCATGTCAGACAAAATTCTGTACTTGTTAGTTTTTTGCCTCCTGGTGTACACTAGTAAACTTTTGAACCTGAACCTCCTGTGTATTGATCTTTTTATTTTACTTAACAGTTTGGTCCTTCTTTAGCTGGAAATCCCTCAGACAGCTGCAGATCAGAGTCTACCGGTGGCCGAATACTGCGCAGGAGAAGTTATCAAAATGGTTCTTCTTGGGTGAAAAGACCTCCGACTGAATTGTCATTTAAAGAGGCTGGTCACTTTCTGATCTGTGGCCGAAGAGCGGATCCTGGACGGCTCAATACCGGAGGCTCAGGTAGGAAGATTTTGGCTTTTTTTCTGTTTTAGATCAGGGACTAAGTTACAGTAAATATTGTTGTCAAGATTTGTTATGCAGATCAGGGACAAAAGGAATTGCTGTGTATTTGGTCATAGATCAGGGTAACAGAATAAGGTAGGCAGTTATTCTAGATAAACTGTGAAAAGGAACTGAAATTTTGATATCATGTGATAAGAAGGGTTACGTAACATTTTCTTTTAACATGGGAAATCAGTGCACTAAAACATCGCGAGATAACCGAAGACGCAAAATATATGCAATCACAACGTTCTGATAATGTTAGGTATTATACGAAGTGGGTTAACAAATATGAATTCGATGGTAAATTAGATAAAACTTCACTGGTTAAACTCCTTAAGCAACTGAAATCTGATGCGGGAGGTCAGGCAAAAAAGCAACGCCAATTAGGCATTCCTCAGGCACACAGGTGAATTGAGGAAGCAAATCGTAGGGAACAGAAGACTAAAAATTCAAAAGCATTATTTTTAGACAAAGAAGATAATAACATAATAATAGCAACAGCTCCTCCTCCCCTGCCCCCTCCGTTGTCTTTTTCAGGATATGAAGCGAGTGGACAGGCTGGTCTGCCTCCGCGTTATCCTGAGGTCTCAGCAAGACCACAATCATTTGTTAGAGATCCTATTGAAACTAGGTCCCGAGCGCGTAAGATACATGGGGACGCAGAATCGTATCAAATAGAGAGAAACCTACAGGATGAGAATGAGGAAGAGATATGTCCGCTTATAGAGGTCCCAAATCCTCAGGCAGGACAGGCAGGGCAGGACCCAACTCTCTTAGTATACAGACCATGGATACCGGAGGATATCCGGAAAGCTACTGAGGGAATCCCCTATCCGAAAGTTAATTTTACAAAATTTTTAGAAGATTTGCAAGGCATGAGGTTGAGTTACCACTTGAATGGGGAAGAAGTAGAAAACGTAATCAGACAAATTATAGGTCCAGATTGGCACATGATTTGTGGCACCTGGAATCCTCGTAATGCAGAGCTTAAACTCCCACATAGTGACGCAGAACTAGACAACAGAGGGAAAGGTCTTACAGACTGAATCACTGAGAAATGGAAACCTAGAGCAGACTGGACTTGCATTAACCAATGCATACAACAGGAAAATGAGACGATAGATGGGTACTATGCTAGATTATTGGAATGTTTTAATAATCATAGCGGTATGACAGTTCCTGAAAATCAAGTGAATGATTCCCCGTATGAACAACAATTGAAAAATGCATTTTTAAAAGGTTGCATTGCACCTGTCAGCAGCTTCATTACGAAGCACATGATAGACCATCGAACAGGTAGGCTACAAGCCTTACTTGAATATGCTAGACATGCTGAAAGACATTTTAATAGCAAAAAAAAGAAGGCGCAAGTCTTCACTGCTGAAGACGAAGCTGAAGTATTTGTGTTACAGTCAGGTAAAAAGGGAAAGAAAAATGCCCAGGGAAATAAACAGTCTGACAAATGGTCAGAAGATTTTGAGGAAAGAAAAAAGAGAGGTGAATGCTTTAAGTGCGGGAAGAAGGGACATCTAGCGAGGAATTGTAAACAGAACAAAAAGGTAATCACTGAAGACAAGGGAGATGAGGACTGACTATATGATAGTGAAGATACATCATGCAGAAGTCAGAAATTATCAGGAGAAATTAATAAACAGAAAACAAATGTAAATGTAAGAGAAGGGATAGAGGAAGTACAAGTAGATATGGAGGATGAAGAAAGTGAAATTTTGGATTTAGCATTATTGAGCCTAGAGTTCTACTTAGCAGATACGAAACCGGAAGTTACACTTCTGGTGGTGGGAAGGGAAGTTAAATTCCTGTGTGACTCAGGAGCATCACGGACCCTGATACACCCCTCCAAGTTACCAGAACATTCTGAATCACCTGATTATATACTAGTGAAAGCTGCAAATGGACAGCTATACAGGGAACCACTTTCCCATGATATAGCAATAACTGACTCTGTTTCAGGTATGACCCAAAGAAGTAAGATTGTTGTTTCTGCAAAATGTCCAGTGAACCTATTGGGTAGGGACCTTATGCAGATATTTGGCATAGCAGTAGTTCCAACTGTGCAGGATATGGAGGCACAGAGACAAATGGATACTTTTGTGGTGCGATCGGAGGGAGAAACTTTTTACTGGTACAGCCAGGACCTAGTTACGACTGGTCCAGGGGCAGTAACCGAGGAACTGATGAATGTAGCCATCAGTAAAGCCCCCTCCCTTGACAGTGATCGACAGCATTTGTTACACTGTACTCTATACTACTGTACTACACCAGGACCTGACAGAGAATATGAGCAAGAATTGTTTAGAAATCGTGCAACTAGACTAGTATTGCGTACTTTGTACTGGGATACTGAGGGGAACAGTGTAGTTAGCTGTTCATTACCTCAAGAATTCCTTGCTTTATATAGGTCAAATCGATTGCCACATGTCAGCTTGACAAAGAATAAAAACGTAAAATGGGCAGACTTAGGAGAAAAGGTAACAAGATGGGAAAAACAGACTGACTTAGAATTGTCAGAACAGGGAATACAGAAACAAAAGTTGAATTGGTTGACGCAGACACACCCGGCTGTACACTTGCAATCTAGCGAGGACAGCTGATTAGCATTTTTATTAGAAGAAGAGAAAGCTTTATGTGAGATACCAACGACTCTTTGGTCAACAGGCAAGTCAGATGTAGGACTTATTCGAACATCAGGACCAGTTATAATTACACCGAAGTCAGCATTTAGACCACAGAAAAGAAAATACCCTTTGAGAAAAGATGCAGAAATAGGAATCAAGCCTATAATAGCAGCATTACTCAGGGAAGGAGTACTGGTAGAATCTCCTGATTCACCATGTAATACACCCCTATTTCCTGTTAAAAAAGCAAACGGGGAATGGTGGATGGTTCAAGATTTACAAGCTGTAAACAATGCAGTGATACCCAGAGCACCCACGGTGCCAGACCCACATACTTTGTTAAATGACTTAAAACCACAACAAAAATATTTCTCTGTGGTAGATATCAGTAATGCTTTCTTTTCAATACCTATACATCCTGATAGTCAATACTGGTTTGCATTTACGTTTCAGGGTAAAAGGTATACCTATACTTGACTACCACAGGGATATTGTGAGAGCCCAACAATATTCGCACAAGAAATGGCTAGCAACCTGGCAGGGTTTACCCCACCAGGAGGTACTCAAATTCTACTTTACGCAGATGACATTTTGCTAGCAGCCCCCACCCAGCAGCAATGCAGGGAAGATACTGTAGCGCTATTGAAATTCTTAGCAACACAAGGACACAAAGTGAACAAAAGTAAGTTACAACTCTGGAAAAAGCAAGTCAGATACCTAGGATATGTGACATCCAATGAAGGTAGGATATTAGACGAGAATAGAAAGACAGCAATTTTACAAGCACCTAAACCAGTAACTAAGAAGGAAATTATGTCCTTCTTGGGGACAACTAATTTTTGTCGGAGTTGGATACCAAACTATGCTTTGGAATCTGCTCCACTGACTGACTTGATATATAAAATACCAATGGCAACACAAGATTTGTTACAATGGACACCCGGAGCAGAAACGGCTTTCTGCAAATTGAAACAATTGATAGCTTCTTCATTAGTTTTAGGACTCCCAAATTATCACAAATGGTTCTTTCAGACCGTAGATTGCAAGCAAGGATATATGACGTCAGTGCTGACACAACAACATGGGGATAAGCAACGCCCCATAGCCTATTATTCATCACAGTTAGACCCAGTGGCATGATCTTTGCCTCACTGTGTACAAGCAGTAGTTGCAGCTGCAATGGCAGTACAGGCCTTGGCCTCAATGGTATTATTCCACCCTCTCACATTGAGAGTGCCTCATGCAGTCACAATAATCTTACTGCAAGAAAAAGTAGCATACCTCTCTCCTGCTAGACATCTTTCATGTATGACTATACTGCTGAGCCAACCTCATATGACAATTGAATGATGTACGACATTAAATCCATCAACATTACTCCCAACTCCTGCAGATGGCACACCGCACAGCTGCCTGCAGGAAATTGAACAGTTAGCCTTGCCTAGACAAGATCTCACAGATATGCCCTTGGATGATGCCAAGGTGACATATTACGTGGACGGCTCATGCAGAAGGGGCCCTACAGGAAAGAATCTAGTGGGGTATGCAGTAGTTACAGACACTGACATTTTAGAAGCCCAACCCTTACCACATAACTTGTCTGCACAGGCAGCAGAATTGATAGCTTTAACACGAGCATGTACTTTAGCAAAAGACAAATGTGTAAACATATATACTGATAGTCAGTATGCTTTCTCTACAGTACATGTATTTGCGCAACAGTGGAAGAATAGGGGAATGATAACATCTAGTGGAAAACCAATTAATCATGCGCAATTTATTTTGGAATTATTAGAATCTATCCAGTTACCTACTAAAGTAGCTATTTGCAAACGTGTAGCTCATACAAAACAACAGGATAAGATTTTGAAAGGCAATGCGAGAGCTGATGCAGCTGCAAAGCAAGAGGCCTCAGACTCAGAAACTTTACTTTTGAATGAGGAATTACAACCCTCTGAGATTTTAGATTTAGACATGTTGAAAACAATGCAGATGCTTACTACAAAAGCAGAAAAACAAAAATGGGAAAAACAAGGTGCAATTCTTGAAAATGGACTGTACATTTCCAAAGAGAAAAAAACGATATTGCCGTCTAATTTATTTAGATATGCAGCTTTGTTGAGCCATGGGCAGTGCCATGTCTCAACAGGGGGGATGGTACAGTTAGTAAACCGAATATTCCAAACATACGGATTCACAAACTATACAAAAACATTTTGTGCAGCTTGTCATACTTGTAACAAGCACCATGCACAAGGAGCATTTAAACCTAAGCAAGGAAGTTTTCCTATACCACCGTATCCGTTCCATACTATCTGTATGGATTTCATAGAATTGAATAAGTGTGAAGGGAAAAAATATTGTCTAGTCATTGTAGATATGTTTTCTAAATGGGTAGAAGCTTTTCCAACCAAGAATCCGGATGCAGCAACAGTGGCGAAAGCCCTGATAAAAGAAGTAATCCCTAGATTTGGCATACCGGAAAGGATTTATAGTGACAATGGCACACATTTCGTTAATCAGACAATCCAGCAACTTGGAAGATTTTTTGGAATCTCCTTGAAAAACCATTGTGCCTACCACCCACAGTCAGCAGGACTGGTGGAAAGGTACAATGGAACTCTTAAGAACAAACTTAGGAAGTTAGTTGATGAGACCCAGAAGAATTGGATATACTGTTTGCCTTTAGCGCTGCTGAGTATGAGAACGGTTCCAAATGTGAAGGGTTTGACTCCCTTTGAAATGTTTTTTGGGAGAGCATATTATGTGCCTCAGTGGAACGCTCTCATGCCTGCAGAGCAAGAGGCTGACAGTTCATTAGCTAGTTATATGAGTAAACTGTTAACAAATAAATCTGTTTTGCAGTTTAACTCTTTTTCAGATAAGGAACAGACCAGACAGGTGCAGGCAGTTCTTTGTATTGCTGCTAATGAGCCAAAGCAAGACAAGTATGTGTTAAGAAACAATCACAATTGACCAAGGACTGCTCTGAAACTCACTGCTGTGGGAATTGGCTTCTATGGAAATAGCAAAACCAATGATGGAGTCTACCAGTTGACATATTCCCTCAATAATGTAAATCACATGCTTAAAGAGATTGATAGCCAGATTCTGATGAAGTCTCACGATAGGAGATGAAAGCGCACTCAATCTATTTTATATCAAGACGGTGTGTTTTAATAAAGAGTTTGCAAGATTTTGGAAATATCCTTTGGTCAGTTCGTCTTCTTATACACGTACAGGTGGAGGACAGCCTTTATTGTCACCTACAGCAAGATTTTTTGTCAGGAACAAAGAAGTGTATTAGAAGACTGAATTTGCTATTGTATTCGAACAAGTCTGAAGCCTTGAAGAAGGTGGTAAGCAAAGCCGTATTGTTACCAGAGGAAAACTTTTTTAAAATATACAGCATCAGCATTATTTAATGAATAGAACACTGTAAGCTAAAGTGATGTAGATGCCCTGTGACATATCACATCAGTAAGGTGGGCACAACTTGAATGTAAAGACTATAAAAATTGTGTACTTCCTGTTTCATGTCAGACAAAATTCTGTACTCGTACGTTCTTTGCCTCCTGGTGTACACTAGTAAACTTTTGAACCTGAACCTCCTGTGTATTGATCTTTTTATTTTACTTAACAGCAGCGTATTTAATTAAAGTGCCAGTTGTTGTGGTTTTGAGAATAGCCCCACCCCTTTCTAGTTGACCACACCCCTTCCCATTGGCCCCACCCATTCAGCTGTCTCCTGCAGCCCCCCTTTAATTTGAAGTCACCAGCCACCACTAAGTACTCTCCTTTTCCTTTGTGCCTGATATTCTGCTGAATATCCCCCCTGAAATCCTTTCTTTATCAATTCACTTGCTCACTTCTATCCAAATGTGTTTCTTGTACAATTGTTATTTACACTCTGCATGTCTTAATATAATTCAGTACTCTTACCTTTTTGTCTATACTCTTGAGACTGTTAACATTCCAAAATATTTATTTATTTATTTATGTATTTTATTTGACATTTGTTTACAGGGGTGGTCTGACTGGGTCTACAGAGCCCATTTCAGCAGAGGCCCGGGGAGAAAAGCTCCACATACAGTACAATACAAATACAGTATAATCCAATACAATAAAGATTGCATTAGAGATACTATACAAAAAATAAGTTGAAAGAACAAACTGCTACAAGATGTTGTAATATATTACTAAACATATAGACATTTCTATACAGTTAAAACATTACAGACGATAATAGTCACTCTCATCATACATGATGTAGATAGTGTCCAAAAAAAAGTACGTAGGTAGTGCAATATGTGAAAGTGACTGTTATAGTACATGCAAAATAGAATGTTAGTTTCAGTTAGGAAAATAGCAGCCAGAATGTTAGTGATGCAGATAGATAGTGAGAGACAGTTAAGAAGAATAGAAGCAATAAAGCCCGAGCAGTAGCTTAAGGATATGGTATAGAAGCAGAGAAGGAGTTAGTAGAGCTTTAGGATCTAGCAGTCAGTGAGTTGAAATGTGACAGAAGAGGAAGACCTGAGCATTAGGCAGGCTTTATGCAGGAGCAGAGCCATATATTTTTGAGATGATTTTTAAAGAGACTTTGAAATGGGTTAGGCCAGGCATAGACCTTGTAGCTAGAGGTAGTGAATTCCAATGTATAGAGACAGAGTATGAATACATAGAGTGACCAGGTTTTCTTGTGGGTTTTGAGATAGCCAACAGATTTTTGTCTTCTGATCATAGGGATCGATTTGGTGTGTAAGGTGTGACTAGATTGGCTAGTACAGGGCAAGCAGTAGGCTTGAAAATAAGGTTGTGCAAGGTGGATAGCTGAGTAAAGGCAAGTTGGTTGGGTAGTTCAAGCAAGTTTATTTCTAAGAGTGGCTTACAGTGGTGTGTGTGTGATATTTAGAGTTTGTGGCAAACTTTGCAACTTTATTGTAGTATTTCATAAGTTAGTTAGGATAGGGGCACCATAAAGAAGGGAGAGACGTAAAAATGTTTTTGCAAGGGTAGTTTTGGTTGCTACAGTAAAGAAATGTTTGTTTCTATATATGAGACCCAATTTGTGATGATTTTTCTTTATATTTTGCTGTATATTTGGTTCAAATGAAAGTTTATTGTCAATGCTAACACCTAGAAGTTTGGTGTCCTGCACTATTTCTATGGCAGTGTTGTCAGATGCAAGGATGTTGAAATGATCAGTGACAGGGGAGGTGTTTTGGGATGAAAGAGAAGTTTTGTCTTCTTTGGATTAAGAAAGAGTTGGGCATTTCTTAGCCAGGATTTGACTGCTGTAAAGGACTGTTGAGTTTTTGAAAGTAGTTCTGGTAGTGATTGAGCAGTGCAGATTATGGTGGAATCATCAGCATATTGAATGAGGGTCCCAGGGTGAGAGGCAGTGTGAAGGTTGTTTGTGAAAATGTTGAAGAGTAGGGGGTCCCAGGATGGAGCCTTGGGGGACTCTAGTAGGGTTGTGGAGAAAGGGTGAGAGTAAATCATCTGGAGTTAGGCAGCTGTCGAACTTTCAAGTAATGACGGCATAACTTTCTCGCCCTAAAACTGGATGATATGAGCAATATTCTCAAGGAGCCTGCCAGCTAGAGGGCATCGGTTTAAGAAGAATGTTGAACATCAGGACAAAGCATGAATAAATTCAATTCGCAACTCTTGAATCCTAATAGGAGCATGGTATGTCGGGATGTCAAGTTATAAAGACCAAACTTGACCAAGACTAAAAATCTCGGCACTTGATGGACTTGTAACAAGCACCATGCACAAGGGGCATTTGAACCTAAGCAAGAAAGCTTTCCTATACCACCGTATCCATTCCATACTATCTGAATGGATTTCATAGAATTGAATAAGTGTGAAGGGAAAAATATTGTCTAGTCATTGTAGATATGTTTTCTAAATGGTTAGAAGCTTTTCCAACCAAGAATCCGTATGCAGCAACAGTGGCGAAAGCCCTGATAAAAGAAGTAATCCCTAGATTTGGCATACCGGAAAGGATTTATAGTGACAATAGCACACATTTCGTTAATCAGACAATCTAGCAACTTGGAAGATTTTTTTGGAATCTCTTTGAAAAACCATTTTGCCTACCACCCACAGTCAGCAGGACTGGTTGGAAAGGTACAATGGAACTCTTAAGAACAAACTTAGGAAGTTAGTTGATGAGACCCAGAAGAATTGGATATACTGTTTGCCTTTAGCGCTGCTGAGTATGAGAACGGTTCCAAATGTGAAGGGTTTGACTCCCTTTGAAATGTGTTTTGGGAGAGCATATTATGTGCCTCAGTGGAACGCTCTCATGCCTGCAGAGCAAGAGGCTGACAGTTCATTAGCTAGTTATATGAGTAAACTGTTAACAAATAAATCTGTTTTGCAGTTTAACTCTTTTTCAGATAAGGAACAGACCAGACAGGTGCAGGCAGTTCTTTGTACTGCTGCTAATGAGCCAAAGCAAGACAAGTATGTGTTAAGAAACAATCACAATTGACCAAGGACTGCTCTGAAACTCACTGCTGTGGGAATTGGCTTCTATGGAAATAGCGAAACCAATGATGGAGTCTACCAGTTGACATATTCCATCAATAATGTAAATCACATGCTTAAAGAGATTGATAGCCATATTCTGATGAAGTCTCATGATAGGAGACGAAAGCGCGCTCAATCTATTTTATATCGAGATGGTGTGTTTTAATAAAGAGTTTGCAAGATTTTGGAAATATCCTTTGGTCAGTTCGTCTTCTTATACACGTACAGGTGGAGGACAGCCTTTATTGTCACCTACAGCAAGATTTTTTATCAGGAACAAAGAAGTGTATTAGAAGACTGAATTTGCTATTGTATTCGAACAAGTCTGAAGCCTTGAAGAAGGTGGTAAGCAAAGCCGTATTGTTACCAGAGGAAAACTTTTTTAAAATATACAGCATCAGCATTATTTAATGAATAGAAACTGTAAGCTAAAGTGATGTAGATGCCCTGTGACATATCACATCAGTAAGGTGGGCACAACTTGAATGTAAAGACTATAAAAATTGTGTACTTCCTGTTTCATGTCAGACAAAATTCTGTACTTGTACGTTTTTTGCCTCCTGGTGTACACTAGTAAACTTTTGAACCAGAACCTCCTGTGTATTGATCTTTTTATTTTACTTAACAGCAGCGTATTTAATTAAAGTGCCAGTTGTTGTGGTTTTGAGAATAGCCCCACCCCTTTCTAGTTGGCCACACCCCTTCCCATTGGCCCCACCCATTCAGCTGTCTCCTGCAGCCCCCCTTTAATTTGAAGTCACCAGCCACCACTAAGTACTCTCCTTTTCCTTTGTGCCTGATATTCTGCTGAATATTCACCCTGAAATCCTTTCTTTATCAATTCACTTGCTCACTTCTATCCAAATGTGTTTCTTGTACCATTGTTATTTACACTCTGCATGTCTTAATATAATTCAGTACTCTTACCTTTTTGTCTATACTCTTAAGGCTGTTAACATTCCAAAATATTTATTTATTTATTTATGTATTTTATTTGACATTTGTTTACAGGGGTGGTCTGACTGGGTCTACAGAGCCCATTTCAGCAGAGGCCCGGGGAGAAAAGCTCCACATACAGTACAATACAAATACAGTATAATCCAGTACAATAAAGATTGCATTAGAGATACTATACAAAAAATAAGTTGAAAGAACAAACTGCTACAAGATGTTGTAATATATTACTAAACATATAGACATTTCTATACAGTTAAAACATTACAGACAATAATAGTCACTCTCATCATACATGATGTAGATAGTGTCCAAAAAAAAGTAAGTAGGTAGTGCAATGTGTGAAAGTGTTATAGTACATGCAAAATAGAATGTTAGTTTCAGTTAGGAAAATAGCAGCCAGAATGTTAGTGATGCAGATAGATAGTGAGAGACAGTTAAGAAGAATAGAAGCAATAAAGCCTGAGCAGTAGCTTAAGGATATGGTATAGAAGCAGAGAAGGAGTTAGAAGAGCTTTAGGATCTGGCAGTCAGTGAGTTGAAATGTGACAGAAGAGGAAGACCTGAGCATCAGGCAGGCTTTATGCAGGAGCAGAGCCATATATTTTTGAGATGATTTTTAAAGAGACTTTGAAATGGGTTAGGCCAGGCATAGACCTTGTAGCTAGAGGTAGTGAATTCCAATGTATAGAGACAGAGTATGAATACAGAGAGTGACCAGGTTTTCTTGTGTGTTTTGAGATAGCCAACAGATTTTTGTCTTCTGATCATAGGGATCGATTTGGTGTGTAAGGTGTGACTAGATTGGCTAGTACAGGGCAAGCAGTAGGCTTGAAAATAAGGTTGTGCAAGGTGGATAGCTGAGTAAAGGCAAGTTGGTTGGGTAGTTCAAGCAAGTTTATTTCTAAGAGTGGCTTACAGTGGTGTGTGTGTGATATTTAGAGTTTGTGGCAAACTTTGCAACTTTATTGTAGAATTTCATAAGTTAGTTAAGATAGGGGCACCATAAAGAAGGGAGAGATGTACAAATATTTTTGCAAGGGTAGTTTTGGTTGCTACAGTAAAGAAATGTTTGTTTCTATATATGATACCCAATTTGTGATGATTTTTCTTTATATTTTGCTGTATATTTGGTTCATATGAAAGTTTATTGTCAATGCTAACACCTAGAAGTTTGGTGTCCTGCACTATTTCTATGGCAGTGTTGTCAGATGCAAGGATGTTGAAATGATCAGTGACAGGGGAGGTGTTTTGGGATGAAAGAGAAGTTTTGTCTTCTTTGGATTAAGAAAGAGTTGGGCATTTCTTAGCCAGGATTTGACTGCTGTAAAGGACTGTTGAGTTTTTGAAAGTAGTTCTGGTAGTGATTGAGCAGTGCAGATTATGGTGGAATCATCAGCATATTGAATGAGGGTCCCAGGGTGAGAGGCAGTGTGAAGGTTGTTTGTGAAAATGTTGAAGAGTAGGGGTCCTAGGATGGAGCCTTGGGGGACTCTAGTAGGGTTGTGGAGAAAGGGTGAGAGTTTGTTGGACCATTTCACTGCTTGTTTATGATCCTTGAGGTAGCTGTGAAACCATTTTACTGTGTTATGTGAGAAACCTAAGTTAGACAGTGTGTTCTAAATTAATGGGTGAGACCTTGTGTCAAAGGTCTTGGAGAGATCAAGGAATACTGAGGCTACATAGCATCTTGCATCTTTGCCCTTTTTCACGGTGTCTGTAAAAGATAATAGGGCTGTAGCTTTGCTGTGGATGGGTCGGAAGCCATGTTGAGTTTTGGTTAAAAGATTGTTTGGCAATAGATATTGCATTACCTGCTGATGGATACCTCTCTCGAGAATTTTGGATATGGGTGACAAGATGGATATAGGATCGAAATTGAATGGATCAAAAGAGTTGCCTCCTTTGTGGATGGGGATGATGTGAGATTGTTTCCATATGGCAGGTACTTCTGATTCAGATAAAGACCTATTTATAAGGATACTGATTGGTTAGGCGACTGAGTTTGCAGCCAGTTTTAGGGAGTATGTAGTATATTAATGGTGTCAGTGGGTACGGGCTGAAATGAGAATGGGGTTTGTATGACATTTTGTTGACTAGGGGGTTAGTAATGACAGAGTTATAAGTAGTTGATGGCCCGGGGTCGATGTCTGAATAGATTTAAGGGTGGGGGGGTCCAGCATCAGGGGTGATAGTAGGTCTGAAATTGATTTTATGAAGTGCTTTGTTAAAGTTTTTGGCTATTTGTGATGGAGGGGTATCGGGTGATAGGGTGTGCTCTCCATTTCTTCCAAGGTTAAGTAGAAAAGATATGGAGTGCCAACATTTACTTGGGTTGATTTTATGCCTGAGTTGAAGCTGGGAATAATATGATTTCTTATCTCTGTTGATTAGTTTTGTCACTTTGTTACGTAGTGTTTGGAAATTAACATGATTTTGTTCATTTTTGTTTTGTTTCCAGGCTGACCAGGCTAGGTCCCTTTGCTTCATCAGGTGTTTACATTCCTTAGAGAGCCATGGTGCTGAGTTGTTTTTGATTCTTTTCATACGAATGGGAGCTAGTGTATTAAGTATGTGGAGGAAGGTGTTATTAAACTATAGTACAGAACCATTAAGGGGTAGTTGTTTAAGGGGTGTCCAGTCTATTTCCTGTAGGAAATTGTTGAATTTATGCTGACAAAATTTGAGTTCCTAACTGATTTTATAGTGTGTACTCTTAGTTGTTGGGAGTTTGTTCTAAGGGAGTAAGTTGGTAGATGATTGCTCAGGGAGCTAGGCAGTGTACCAGAAGAGGGGCAATTAGCAGGGTGGGATACTAGGATCCAGTCTAGGGTGAATTGTCAGGTAAGATCTTTGCTGTATCTTGTTGGAGTATTGATAAGCTGAGAAAAAACATACAGATTTATACTATTTGTGGGGGAGTCAGAAGCTGTGGTTTGCCAATCTATAGTTATGTCTCCTAAGATTATTGTTTCAGGGTTTATTGTATGGGATGTCCAGGATAAAATATTTTCCAACACTGGTATATTGTTACCTGGTGGGATATATATTACTATTATGCAAATTATTTTTGATATATTGAGGTTTAAAAAGGCGATTAGTACCTCAGCATTGGAAAAGATAGGTATATTACTGGTGTAGGGTGTGATGTTGAGTGTAGAGGGATATAGAAGTACTATCCCCCCCTTTTTTAGATCTATCTCTTCTGGTTATTGCAAAGTTTGGAGGTATTATTTCTGAGTCTTTTACATTGGGATGTAGCCATGTTTCAGTAAGGGCTAGTATGTCAGGTTTATTTTGATCAATCCAGGCATGCAATGGGGCTATTTTATTACATATACTTCTGAGGTTAAGTGTAAGTATGTTTAAATCTTTGGGGTTACTCTTGTAGCTAGGATTAGAGGGTGGGCCAGGGTTAGGATGTACGTCTCTACATTTGAGTAAATAGGTAATGAGGAACGTGCACCACGGGAAGTGTTTTTTATTCCGAGGTGAGGGTACTGGTGTTAAGTGTGGTTTCATAGAAGGTGAGAAGGCCAGTTTGTGGCTTGACTAAAATGGGAGGGTTAAGGGGAAAAGCTGGGAGGAGATGCGTGAGAAGCTGCCTTGTTTACTGGGGAGAGGGTTAGAGGAGGTTGTTGTGTAGTGGTGTGTGGGGGTAAGCAAATATATAGCTGTAATGAGGTTGAGAATTAGGCTAGGCAAGTTAGGAGGAGCATGTCAACTGTGATAGTGGGTTTGACAATAGTAAAAGTGGAATTTGTGTGTTTGAATGTAGTATAAGGTGTAAATAAAGATTGTTATGTGATATATGTGCAGCTGAAGGTAAGGTTGGAAATGTTTTGACTTCAGAGTGGGCCTTGATAATGTGGTTAGGTGTTTTACCTTGCAGTTTCTAATAGGGATAGGTGGGGGAGATGTGACTGGTCAGTAGTAAAATTATGGTGCAATGCTAGTTTGTGTGTATAGCAGAAGAGAAGGTGGTAAGCCTGGAGTTAATTTAAAATAGTTTGAAGTGGTGATTTTATTGTGATGGTGAAGTAGGTAAGATGCAAAGAAGTATAGTAGAGAGGTTATGAATTCAAGGTGATGGATGTAAGGGAGAGCAGATAAGTTTGGTTAAATAAAAGAAAGTAAGGTGTGCATAAAATGTAGATGTGGACAAGGTAGAGTTGTATATAACTGGATCATAGGAATGAGGGGAAGTGGTTTGCTTAGGATAAGAGTAAAGATGCTAGGGGAGGGTGGGATATGCGGAAAGGGCAGGGGAGCAGAGTGAGTGGAGCAAATGGAGTGGGAAGAGCCCCCCCAGATGGTTTACCACCATAAACAATCAGTGAGGTAGGACGTTTGTGGATACAAAAGACAAGATGTCTGAACTCTAAATATTTGTCTCAAGTCACAGCATCGAATTTTATAGTTATGGACTTTTCAATGTCTTTCCAGGGATATATTACACTAAGAGTGAAATATGCTGAAGTGTTAATGTAGCTTCACCTTCAGCAGTAAAAGGCCTGTGAGTGTGGGTATGTGGGGTGGGGATATACTTCCAGCAGATTCAACACTACAAAACAATGCACACTAGACTTAACAAATGAAGTTATTTGCAGATTGCCTTACATAGATTTAACTTCAGTTGTTCCTTGTGAACTTTTGCCAGTTACAGGTGAAATTCAGCTGTGCAAGTTCTTTAGGTAGTATGATGTGATAAGTCTGACTATTGCTGCTACTGCTGCAGAAGGTATATGTGTTTGTTTCACTGACAGGGAGAGAGAGGGAGAAAAAGTTAAGGATTTCTTGATGGTTGAACTAGTTAGGTACAGTACTATTTGTTTATACTCATCCACCTTAAGTAATGTTTTCCAAACAACAGTAGTGCACTATATTTCTCAGTGTGCATTTCATCTTTCTAGCCTTTAAACAGGACAATAAGCTTACAGGAGATATTTGTAGGTATACAAGTTTGGGATTACTAAAAACAAAAATGGTGGCTTCCACAGTATAGAAGGACAGAAAGAAAAATAAAGTAAACTAACAAGAGTAATGTGCATGCATGCAAGTGTGGGGTTATTGAGATGTAGGTTTACAGATGTTAGAGGGACAGGTATTAATCTGTTAGTTCTCACTCTTTCCTGCACATCATACAATCTGCAAATCTGATATTTAAGCACTTAGAAAAGGCAGCCAGCAAGAGTGTGTAACATATATGAAAAAAGGAAGCGACTCTAGAGAATGACAAAACTCTTCACAAACAGAAACTCTCATATATTAACAATCACCTACATTATCTAGCAACTGTGCTGTTCATACAAACTTAAAATCAGGTATTACAATAGAAGCCTTCATTAGACGTGAGTGGAAATGTATAGAAATAACATAAACACATGTACTACAGATTAGCAGTGTAATCTTTATGATAAGAAGTTATTATACTCACTTATTCTAGTTGTCAGTTTTTTAATTGTCTATTTCCAGCTTTTATGTTACATGTACCCACTAATGTCTGGCAGGTTGATCCTTCATACAGTTGTTTGTTGTCATCTCCATTTGAGCCTACGTCACATTTTACAAGACTTTTTGCTTTAATGAAAATCATCAAACAAACAAACACACCATGAACAACTCCATAACCCATCAACTTAAAACAAACACACAAAACTATGTACATCTTCAAATAATGAAGTTTAACCCTCCTAATCAAAACAACTGCTCCAAATTGACAGCTGCACCTGCAGGCATTACCTCACCTAAAATTAAGATAATCCATGCTAATGCGCATGTTACAGCCTGAGCTCCTACTTACACCAATTACTGTCTGTTCTTTCTTATCTTTGTTACCCTCCCAGAAGTGAAAAACAGTTTGTATGCTTTCAGAAAACATTAACCTGTAGCATAAAGAATGCATGCAATGACTATCTTTAAATAAAACAAAATTCTACACTGTTCTATTAAATGTATTGAAGTATTTAGGTAACAGAAAAACTCCACCTCTTATTCCAAAGTTTATTTTTTAATAAGCTGCTTGGCCTTGTAATTTTTATGTTTCTCTCAGCAAAACAATGTCAAGAGCTTTTGAGATTTATTGCCTGGACCTGTAGTCAGCTTGTCTTCACAGAAATGTAAGAACAGAATGTACAGCTGGCCCCAGCTGCTGACTTCTCAATTCACATTGAACATCTATTTGCTTAAGGAAAACTTTTCACCACATCCACAGTGTTCTCTTATTTCTTCAGCATGCATGCCTATGTGATGACCCATCACTGGACCAGTAATCAAGGAGCCTCAATCCTCACCACTGGCAACAGTGGGGGATATATTGGGAGGATAACAGGTACACACACAGTATTTCCAGATACAGCTCTCTAAGTGCAATTTCCCTTAAGAGCACACAGAGAACACAGTCAGTTTGGGGCTGGTTTCACCTTCTTTCTTCAAATCTCCAGTAAGACTCCCCACTGGCACAGTTATAGAGTTGAGATCTCACCAAGACCTCCAGCACTCTTTCTGTCCAACCATTGCTTTGTGTCCCTGTCCAAGTAGCTGACACACACACTCTTTGATGTTTGATTTACACACACACACACACACACACACACACACACACACACACACACACACACACACACACCTGGGAAAAGCTGGCTCTGGTTTCCTAACTATGGCCTTTTTTGCCCAGACTATAAGGTAGTTATCACTGCCACCAGCCAACTCCTTATCAACTACTTTAAGGCCCTTAACAAAGTGTGTCTAATCTTACTGTGTAATATTAATATTTAATACAAATTATAGTTTGACCAAGAGCAAGGCTATTAGGACTGGCCTACACAGTGTCACAAAATAAATATGCAAGAACTCTCAAAACTTAAATATCTCTAGACAGATCAGCCACAAAGAAAAGTTTAACTATATTAAATAATAAATAATAAAAGAACAAGAAAAATACTCAGTCTATATTCACAGTGACATCAGAATTCAAAACCACAGGAAATATTTAAAACAACATTGCAGGACAGTCTCAAATAAATAACGAATAATATCTAAACTAAGCTTTACAATATTCCTGACTAGATCTAAGAGAATTACTATAACCTAGAACTTTCTTATAGAGTAAGGCAGATGTTGTGGTGAATGGTTATTGTTAGGTCCAAGACCGAATACAGAAATCTCTCTCTCTCTCTCTCTCTCAGAGAGTTCTCAAATTAATATCTCAAATATTACTGCTGGGATAGCTTCCAGAATGACATAATTTATTGTCATCTGACTCTATCCCAGGTGAAGCCCCCACTGCTGGAAACTTGGCAGTATTTACATCTACCTGTGAAAATACATAGGTCTCAGATCTTTGGAAGATGCTGGGAGTCATAAAACAATTGCATTCCTTCACACTTTCAGAGGTAGTAATTAGTTCACTCCAAAAACAATACAGAAAGCTTCTCAGCACAGACATAGTATCTAGCTCATTGAAAACTGAAAGATACCATCTTTTATTGCATAACCATAAAGTAATTTAATTTCAGCTATTTTTATGAAGTTAACCTCATGTATTCAGTTTCCACTATTAAAATATATACATTGAAACAGTTATAACATTGCATGTACATTTCTGTTCAGTTCCAGCAGGGCACACTGTAGTTACATTTTAAACAGCACTTTTGCAAAAAAACTTATCAGCACACACTTCTGTGCCAGCAGTTTGATATACACATGACATACACTTCTAATACATTTATAACACAAGCATCTTATATAAATAATGTTGATATTCACAAATGACATATAATTATTTACAAAATTTCAGATAGCTGTGCTGCCGGTATCTCCTTTCTTGACAGTCTACACAAGAAACTTGTTACTAGATTATGTAAAAGGCATTAATTCAGAAATTCACCCAAAAAAAGCAAGAGAAAACATCTCAGCTCTGAATATATAATAATAAGTGCACTTTTACATCCCATCTCCATACCAACAACCCAAGATTACAACATACTGACTCGAACATGCTTTTGTCCAGAATTTATTCTCTTTTTACATTGCAACATGTACATGTTTTAAAATTAAAAATAAAATAGTTCTTGACTACTTTAGTATTTTTATCACATACAGCAATCACTGAAAATGCTTTTCTATATAGCATGCGATTTATATTATGAAATGTTTTATAGAAATACTGTTAAGAGCAACATTTATTTTATGTGTAGTTACTCTTTTTTTCCCTTTTGGTGTCCTTCAAAAAAGTGGGATATATGACTTTCATTTCCCCCACAAGTTTAACAAAGTCAGCAAAAGTCCAATCTTTCTCAGTCAGTTTTTCTTATTCACTAATTTCGATGTTGCTGGTCTTCTTCCTGGCCATCTTCATCTCCCAACCACTGTCTCTGGTTCATGTCCAAGGTACTCCTGCTTATTGTAGTCAACTCCTATGCTTTTTTTCTGTCTCTCAAGCATTTTCCTATGGAACATTGGACAAGGTTTTACTGACAAAAATCTGTCTGTGGGATTTATTGTCAGAAGAATGAGAAACAGAGTCCCCTTCTGTTTGATGGCTCCCTTTTTGTTGGTGAAACATTTGTGTTTTGTCCTTAACCTGTAACCTGTTACACATCAAAATATTACTTTGACCCTCCAGGAAAAATATTCTGAAGTCAGCTGGATATGGCATCTTGAATCTTACACCTGTCTCTCAACATTCCCTGATTGTTGGTATGAATTTGGTTCTGTTCTATCAGGTGTACAGGGAATAATCACTTTCCATAAATACTCTACTGTCTCAAATGCTAATACTTTGTCCTTCTGCCACTGTTTTATCAGAATTAACTGCTTCTGCTGACAAGATTACTTCTTTACTTAGTACAGGTCTTGGCTGTTTCCTCATGGCCAGGATTGGAGACACACACAATACAGTCACTTAACAGATCCTGCTTTGGAATACCAGTCTAGTTGCTTATTTATGCTTTCATAAAATGAAAACAGTATGTTCCTTCCAGTTCCTGAGGTACAGCAGAAAAATTTCAGTTTCTCTGCATACCATTTTTTGAAACAGTTCTTCTTGAGCAGTCTCATACTCAACCAGCCTTTTCTTCATTTCATCCTCTGATTTTTGCAGTTTTATCTGTTCATCTGAATAGCTGTTTAAAACTTCTTCCATTTTTCCAGCCTTTTATTTGAGTTGATATAGTTCTTCAGTGTCTCATTTATTTTAATTAGTTCTGAGCACATTTGATATATTTTTTCTTATAAATTACTGAAAGCCATATAATGTAGCAGAGCTGAAGCTTCAGCTGCTTTTTGCTGAACAGCTGCAGGATTCTTCCCAGTCAGTGTTTTCTCTTCACATTTTTTTCTAGTTTATTTTCTTTCAGTCTCTCTACATTTCTTCTTTGCTGGTGTCCCGGCAGTGTACTTACTAGCAAGTAAAGGGATGTTACTAAAACTGTTAGTATTACTAGTATTTTCCTCTCAGTTTCTTTTTTCACATTGGGTGAGCTTTAATTAAGCTGTTGATCAGTTTGCATCCATCTTGAAAGTCATTTCTGTTAATTTATTTACATGACTGTATATGGTTTCTGTGAAGAATCCTGCATAGGGAACTGTATTCTCTGGGTTTGGAGGGGCTTGAAATTCTGAAAGGTTATCATTTAGCAGTAGGAAGTTTGCCTTACAATAGTTTCTAAATATTACAGGGTTAGCTGAGGTCATAGAACTGATTTTGATTATGAAGGAGACTGCTTTGTGGTCTGGCCTTGTCAGGGAGGACACAACACTATGGGGGGGCAGCATTCTTCCATGTTTGTGATTCCCAGGTCAAGAATGTTTACACCCCTTAGTGGACTTATGGATTATCTGGTCCAAGGTGTTTGTGTTTAGAAAGTTCAGGAATCTCTCAGCTTGTAAGTCTGGAGTCATGTAAGTATCCTACTTCATAGTGGTAAGTCACCCGATAATATTGTAATGAGTTGAATGGTGAGGGCCTCCAGTAAGTCAAAGTATGAATTATGGCTTACTTGGGTCATAGGGGGTAACATATAGCTTGCAAAGATATGGTAATGTACTTTGCCTATGGTTCATAGGTTCATAGGTTCATAGGTTCATACTAGGCTATCTGCCCTAGGGCATTTATAAGCCTAGCCAGAATGTGTTTGGCTTTCACCACCCATTTTAAATTTATTTGCTATGCCCTTTTTCGAGGTTAGTATACTGTGCCTCTGTCTAACAGTGACACAGAAGTGATACCTGGGGTAAACCTACAATCTCCCATCCACGCATCAAGATTCCTCTTGAAGAGAGTCAATGAGGGACTCTGCCTAACCTGGACTGGGATTTTATTCCAGAGTGAAGGGAGCCTCTGGGTTATGAATCTGTCCCTCCAGCATGTCCTATTTATTTCAGTGCTGAGGTTCAAGTCTCTTGAGCGTGTAGCTCGATGGGATTTGGATTTTCTGAGGTGCAGCATGTCCATTAATTCCGGGTTGGACATGGCTTTATAAGTCAGGCACAGATCGCCTCTGAACAGGCGGTATGCCACTGAGTAGAGCTGGAGTTTCTTTAACCGGGCAGCATATGGCATCTGTTTGAGCCCTTTGATCCTCTTGGTGAGGTACTTTTGGGGTCTTTCCAGTTGCTGCAGGTGTCTGGTAAGGTACATCCCAAAAGGGGCATTGTACTCAATTATGGGCCTGATGAGGGATGAGTAAAGAGGCCTAATCTAGATGTGAATCCCTTCATGATTAGGTGGGCTATATAAAATGTTTTTCTAACCACTTTGGCCACGTGGTTGTCAAATGAGAGATTGCTATCAACTTGGGTCCCCAGGTCCCTAATTACTTCTTCTGTACTTAATGGATTACCACCTATGTGGTAATTTGTGGGCACTTTGTTTTGCCAAAGGGGATGACTATACACTTTTTGGCATTTAGCTTGAGGCCATGGCTCTGGCATCAGTTGTCTGTTTCTATGAGGCCCTTTTGGAGGATGCTTGTGTTGGCTGGAGAGTCGATTATGGCGCCCAGTTTGCAGTCATCTGCGAACTTGGTCAGCCACAGTCCTTCCAAGTTGGCCTGTACCTCCGAGAAATATATACCGAAGAAGAGAGGTCCCAGGACTGAGCCTTGTGGGACACCACTTGTAACTGGTTTGGAGTCTGACATGGCTCCAGCAATTCTAACCATGTGGGTTCTGTCCTTGAGCCAGTTTGCAATCCATCTAGTGACATAGGGGTTTATATTTAAGCTGGTGAGCTTATCTATAATGCCCGAGTGGGGTATTGTATCGAAGGCTTTTGTGAGGTCCAGGTAGGCTGTGTGGACCACCTTCACCTCATCAATGGCCTTGGTGACTGTTTCAAAGAAATCAACCAGGTTTAAGAGGCAGGATCTGCCCTTAACAAAGCCGAACTGGGTAGGATCCAGTGTCTGTAGGTCCCCAATATCTTTATTTATGAGGTCCATGATGATCCTTTCCATAGCTTTGCAGACCAAGCTAGTCAGGCTTATGGGGTGATAGTTTCCAGGATCCGTTGAGGCACCACCTTTATGGAGAGGGACCACTGTTGCTGTATGCCACTCTTTGGGCACATATCCTGTAGTAAGGCTGAGACTGAACAGTAGTTTTATGTTTGGGTTTAGCTTTTCTTAGAGTTCATGTAGGACGCAGCCGGGGCACTGTCAGGTCTCATTGATACTGTGTTTTTTGCTTTGGAGAGGCGGCTCTTACCTGAGTATCTGAGATGTCAGGGGCAGCACTCTGCTGGGATAGATATTTGCCCTTTGGTGGGGAGGGGAGAAGTTTGCTGAACGTGTCAGCTAGGATGTTGGCAATGTCTGTGGGTTCAGTGTATTTTTGTCATTTTGGACTAATTCTGAGCATATCTGGGAATTACCACCCAGGTTCCTAACATAACTAAAGAAAGCCTTGTGATTATCCTTAGTGTCCTGTGCAATTTTTCTCTCGAAGCTAGCCTTAGACAATTTTATGAGTGCCCGTAGTTTTTTGCTAATACTGATCAGTGATGCCTTCCCTTTTTGGGATTTTGCTCTATCATTTAGTAGCTTCCTCCTTCTATTGTATAGTTTGTTTATGGCTGGGGTCCACCAGACAGGATGTCTGCCTTTGGAGGATTGGGTCTTGGTTTTATTTAGGATCGCATGATCCATGCATTACTGAAGGTGTTCATAGAATGCGTTTATAAAGGATTCTGCGGTCTGGGCCGTATTTTCCACAGGCCCGGGGGCTTTGAAGGATTCCACCTCGGTTTTGAGGAGTGTGAAATTTGCTTTAGAGAAGTTTTTCACTGTGGTTTTCTGGGCAGGGGGTGGGGTCGGGATGTGAATATCCAGTGAGATTAGTTTATGGTCTGATCTTACCAGTGAGGGATACACTTCTGGTCTGGAGCATAGAGTCCCCATGTTGGTGATGATCAGGTCCAGTATGTTTTCCCCTCTTGTGGGAGTGGTAACAAGTTGTTCCATAGCATTTGAGTTTATAAATTCTAGGAACCTTTGGGCTAGGGTGTTGGAGCTAGAGTAATGCTCCCAGTCTATGTTTGGGTAGTTGAAGTCGCCCAATATAATGATGTTTGGAGAGACCTTCATATTTTCCAGTGTTCTCAGGAAGGCCGAGTGGGGTTCCTGGGTTTGGGAGGGTGGTCTGTAGCAGGCTATAAACTGAAAGGCAGTTTTACCCACTGTTAGTTGCACATGGATAGTCTCTGATGCTTCGTGCTTTGCCACCAACCAGGAGGTGTGGGTATCTTTGATGAATATCGATACTCCCCCTCCTTTTGTGGTTCGGTCCAAGTTTTGGGGCCAAAAAGCATGGTATGAGGTATAACCTGGTAGTGCTGGGGTGCTCTCGGGAGCCCTGAACCAGGTTTCTGTTACTGCACAGATATCAATGTTCTCCATGCTAAGGAGAGTTTAGAGTGCATGCATCTTGAGGTTTAGACTTCTGGCATTGAGTAGCATTACTCTTAGTTTCTTATCCCTTGTGATACCTATGGAGGTGGGTTTGTCTTTTGAGCCTTGCCTAAAAAAGGCACTATGGGGGTAGCAAGAGCCTTTGCCAATATCTGAAAGCCCAGGGGTGACAGGTGCAAGCCGTCCCTAGCGAAACATCGTGGCTTGTCGAGCATATCATCCCAAGCTGACAGGCATTGGATCCCCTTTGAATGACACCAGTACTTAAGCCAGTTGTTGAAATTGATCATCTTGTCTTCATATTGTGGCATCATTCTTGGTGAGGGTAAGATGCTATTCAAGGTCAGGGTCATACCGGCCTGGGCTACATGCTCAGAGAGCTCCTTTATGTCTCTTTTCATGTAGTCCAGGGAGGTATATCTCAGGTCATTCACACCAGCATGGACAATGACTGAATCATATTTGTACTTGCCTTGGAGTGACCTGAGTGCTTGTGTTATGTGGCAGATCCTAGCGCCCGACAGGCTGCTTACCGTGACCCTCTCCTTGTTCAGCCTGGTGAGCGGGACGTCAGTGTGCCTGACGATAGAGTCACCTATTACAAGTGTATCAGGTGTGTTGTTTAGTCTTAAGGGCTGTGACTGTTCGGCACACTGGCTTTGTGAGATATGTGTTGCACGTGTTTTGTTTTGTGGTAGCGGTTGCTTGGGTGTCTGCTTTGGAGGTCTTTGCTGCTTAGGCAGATCTTTATTTAGAGCCTCCAAGTATGTTTTTGTGTGATTATGTGTTTGGTTTGCTGTCGTGGTAGGTCTATGTGAGACTGGAATTGTAGTGAGTGTGGTTTCCTTCTCCTCCTGACTAGTTATGCCAGTACTGAGTTGAGAGAGCTTAGCCTCCAGTTTGGCTATATGATTGCATCTCTCACATGTGTTGGAATTTGTTGGGAGGAGGAGAGGGTTGTCTGTGTACATGAGGCAGTTGTAACATTGCCTCAAGATTCCCAGATTCACCAGCTGGACCGGAGAGGAGATTGACAACTGACCTTTGGACATGCTAGAATAATATTGGGCATTCCTTAATAATTGAAAACAAGGGCCAGTGGGGAGTGAGGGTGTAGTGCTTTTAATTTTTAGTGCTGACTTATATAATTGGTGGAAATCTGAACATTTAGAAGCTCAAGTATGTCATCTTGTTTGATTATTTTTGAGGTGAGTTTGTTGTTGTTATAGATTGAGAGACCTCCACCTTTAGCCCCTGCCTGTGCAGTAGCTGGCCTTAATGTGTGGAAGGCATTATAGCCCTACACTGCCAGGATGCTCTCCATGGTTTTAAACCATGCCTTAGTGACTGCACAGATGTCAGCATTCTCCTGAGAGAGTTGAGTTTCTTGTTTAGACTCCTGGTATTGAGCAGCAACAGCTTTAGCTTCTCTTGGGTTGGTTTTTCTACATCTGAAGGATTGTCAGTTTGGCATTGCCTAAAAAGGCACTATGGGAAGGACCATGTTTTAGCCAATATTCAAAAGCCTTGAGGGCTCAGGTGCAGCCTGTCCATGGCAAAGCAACATGGTCTGTTGACTATATCCTCCCATGCTGACAAATATTGTACCCCCTTGGAATGACATCAGAAACTAAGCCAATTAGTGAAGTGAATCTTATTTTATTCATATTGTGGTATCATCCTTGGTGAAGGTAGAATGCTTGGCACATAGTGTGGCACACACAGTCTCAGACCTCCATAATATCTCTCTTGTTATAGTCCACAGAGGCACATCTCAGGTCATTTACACTGACATGGACTATGACTGAGTCATACTGGAACTTGTGGTCTAATGACTTGAGTAAGTGGGTGATTTGATGGATCCTGGCTCCTGGTAGACAGCTGACTGTGACTTTCTCAAAATGTTGTGTAGTTTGTTCTGGTGGAGAGCTTTTGGTGTTGTTGAGGATTCTTTTTGTAGGGCTAATATCTAGAAAGTCTTTGGGATTTAGGAAGAATACTTCTAAGTGTCTCAGCATTTGTTGGTCTATGTGTTTGGTTAGTACTATGTTTAGTGGGCATAGTTCTTATTTTATCAACAATCTGATTGTTATTTTGAGTGCTTTTGTGTGAGAGCCTTGCTTCCAGTGACATTGTGTAATTACATCTGTAACATATTGTATCCATTTCTCTAAGGAGTCATTGGTTGTCAGTTAACATGAGACAATTCCTACATTGTCTCAGGATGCCCATATCTACCAAGTTGCCTGCAGAAAATTGGGGTTTGTGGCCATCTGGGGTGTCAGGTGTTTTTTAGGTTAACTACAAATGGGTGGTACAGCAGGCTAACTTAGATAGTGTGAGGGTAGAAACAACAACTAGGCTATGTATAACTGAAGTCATGTGGCAGTGTTCCTCAGAGAGCAAACAAGTTGCTCTTTGTACAATTTAGTACAGGGTAAAGTTACAGGGGAAGATTTATATGTTTTAAAGTTGCCTGCATCTATACACGGCACTGCTAAATGCCACTGCATGACAAGCAGCGGACATTACAGACTCAAGGAAAAGTGACTAAACTAACTACAAATCCCACTGGCCAATGACATGGTCTTACTTTAGGACTACCTTTGTGTTTCTCAACTTGAACAGACCAGACTACCTTTTTACTGCAGCTAGAATTGCAGTCCCTGTCTTCTTAATGTAAAACACATGTTAATTAGCTAAAAGTGAAAAGGTACCAGAAATAAATCAAACAAGTAGCTACAACCAGTAATTTCAACATGATTCTAAGACAAATAAGTCATCAATGAGGAACACACACTTTAAGGCAATTTCAAAGCACAGTAACAGCAGCTAGGCCAAGGAAAAGCAAATGCACTTTGCCATGATGAAATGCAGAAAATTGCAATACAATAATTTGAAAATACAACAGTCTTCAGAAATAGCTTAGAGAAGTGAAATATTCCATTTTAAAGCACTTAGATGGCAGCAGATGCAAGCCAAACACTCTGAGATCACACACATGGATGCCAAGTGTTTGAACTCTTTGGAACTGAGCCAAGAGCTGAGCAAGCACACTGAATTTACAGAATTTATAGACTCAAAGAAAAGTTAATAAACCAACTAAAAAGACCTTTGGCTGATGAAATAATTCCCCTTTAAGCCCCACTGTGTGTTTCCCATCTTGGACAGACCAAGCTACCTTTCTACTGCCACTAGAATAACAGTCTGAGTCTTCTTAACTCATTCACTCCAATGGAGCTCAGGAAGTTTGTCCTGTAACTTCCAATGGGCAGAGGCTAAAGCTTTTGACAGAATCAAATTATGTCCTCACATTTCAAACAAATATTCATATCTCTAGAACCATAGGGGTTATGAAAGAAGTATAAATAGTAAACTCTTCAACACAAACTGTTTTTATAGTGGGAGTATTCTTTACATTCTAGGTCTTAAACCAAATTTTATAAATTACAATAAACAAGTCTCACATTTGTAATATTGTGTAAACAACTATCTCAGAAAGCACTCAGGTCACACATATACTTTCAGCAGCATTTTATTCATCTAACTGAGAGCTTTCATATGAGACTAAGGAGTTCTGCCTGTGTTACTTTGTTGTTTTTATATTTAGAAAAACATAAAAATTATATCTATATAACTTAATATCATAAAAACAACAGTTAATATCTATTTACCTGCACTAGACAAAGGTCAGATATTAATGTATTTGAGTTTGCCATTGTGTAAGCTTTAAGATTAAATATTTTAAAACCTTGTTCATAGTCTAGTTTTGGAATTATTGATGCAAATATAAACAAGCAATGTTTGATGCCTACAGGCATCAGTGGGAGTTAACTGCAGATACACCTGGAGGCGTTACTAGGATGTAATAAGTTAATGTAAAAACACACTTGGTTATCCAGAGGTGAAAAGGTACCAACTAGCTACAACAAGTAATTGGCACTTTAAGCCCTCCTGTGTGTATATTCCCCAACTTGACAGACCAGTCAAGCTTTCTACTGCCACTAGAATTGCAAGCCTAGTCTGTTTAATGTAAAAACACACTTTAGTTAGCCAAAAGCGAAAAGGTATCAGAAACAAATCAAATACCTAGCTACAGTAAATAATTCTCAGTTTAAGCCTCCCTGTGTGTTTTCCATGTCAGACAGACCAGCCTGTTTACTTAATGTAAAAACACATTTTAATTAGCCAAAAGTAAAAAGGTATTATGAGAAACAAATCAGACAACTAGCTTCAACGGGTAATTCTCACTTAGGCCTACATGTGTGTATCCCAACTCAAACAGGCAAGTCTACCTTTCTACTGCCACTAAATTTACAGTCCCAGCCTTTTTAATGTAAAAATACATTTTAATTAGCTAAAAAATGAAGAGGTACCAGAAACAAATTTAAAAACTAGTTACAAGTAATTACAAGATGATTCAAAGGCAGACAAGCCAGCAATGAGGAACACACACTTTAAGGCAATTTCAAAGCACACTGACAGTTACAGGGGAGGGCCTTTCCAGTTTCAACTGTTAGTACCAAGTAAGATGAGCATAAGAAATAAGACTGGGAGGAGATTTTAGGGCCTGATACACAGAAGATGAGACTGGGAGTGGCTTCCAAGGCCATATATACAGTAGGAGGGGACAGCTCAAAAGCCTCCATGTTTAAAAGCACAACAGTAAAAGGGTAGGATTGTGAGTGGACAAATTCAGAAGAAAGATAGTAAAAATGCAAAAAAAATGAGAGCCTGCTCAAAAATGATTTAAACACTTAGTTGTAGCACAGAAAACACTTGAAAAGCACTGCAGACTATAATGCTTCTAACAGTCCCAAGACTAACTTCTGAATATATTATACCTTTAAAATATGTTTGCAGGAAGAATTTTACACCCTACACACTACAACATGAAGGGCAGAAACCCCTACACACTTGCTCATTATATCAACGAACATAGAGATCTCTGTACCCCTGAGAAGGAGTGATAGTTTGGAGATACTGCAGTTTCATACTTAGAATACATTCCCCTGATCTGAGGATCCTACTCAAGATCCTTGGACTTTAAAGAGGTAGCTCAAGTATACACACATGTACGCGCGCACACACACACACACACACACACACACACACACACACACACACACACACACACACACACACACACACACACACATACAATACCTAGATTACAGGGTTTCCTAACAGACAGTAAACAATTCACAGCAAATACACAAAGGAGTAATCCAGAAGGTGTTGAACAGATACTTGTCAAGAATTACTATTTATGCAGTTGAATGACATCTGCACCTCCCATGTGTGGATATATTCCTACTCCTCCAGGTAATTACAGGTGCTTTTGTAGTCATCATTATTCAGAGAAAATGATTTTTTCACAAATCAACTATTTGCCTTTCTCCTATTTTCTTCAGTTTCAGAATAGACAATTACATTTGTGAAATACTGTGTTTAAGTTGCATTGATGCAAACACATCAATTATAGAAAAAGAAATGATGTTCCATTTATTTGTTGGCAGCTTTAAGACTTAAAACAGTTTGATGTCTTTCTAAGCATCAGTATAGCTCAAAAATGTTAATTTCCTGAAAAAAGAAAAGTTTAAGAATGAAAAAAAAACAAAGCAGACAGATTAAAAACACAGATTGTGAATGCTTTCAGGTGTGACATTAAATAAAATAATCCTGCAACCCAGCTTCCTCAGACATTTTAAATAAATGTGATGATGGATGCATTGTTTGAGATGCCAGTGCCAGAAGGAATTGCATAGCTTGCTGGTTTTCAACATTACAATCCACAAGTTTTATCATATTCTTTTAACATTCATACATAATAAAAAGTCAAAAATAGTGTACATCTTGTTCTAAAGTTGACTTGCATGACAATGTGCAGTGTTTTTCTTGCAAAAAGAAGAAAAATTACTCTAGCCTGAATCTGAAAATGAAAACCATCTCATTCTTTAGGTGATCTGAAATAAAGTACATATTGCACATTTATAATAACTGATTCCAAATATCTATGACAAATTAAAGGAAGGTTCCTCTCTTTGATGGTGTACAATAATTTATTTCTACTGCAACACTGCTTGTCACATCCATTTCTCATGAACAAAAGTATATATATATATATATATATATATATATATATATATATATATATATATATATATGGTTTACCTACATATGGTTGAATGCTATAATGTCTAATTATTAATATGGTTGAATGCCATAATGTCTAATTATTATTTGGTTGAAAAATAACATCTAAACACAAAACATTGAATGATCAAAACTTCTAAAATCATTTCATTGAAAAAGCTATGAGATCACCTCTATTATTTTGCAGGGGGGCTATACCCCCCTGCACCCCCCATGTGAGGGGCTGTACCCTCCCACCCACCTACTTAAATATATCAACTCCGAGATCGCACTACAGTGCAGAAATGGGCAAATTCAATATTTTGGACATTGTGAGTTTAGACTAATTTTATTTCAACATTTTGATCATTCAATATAATATATTCAACCAATTTAACCAATTCATTTTCAACCATTTAGCATTCAACATTTTGTCCTTGCTCTATATGTGTTTTTACAACAGTGAAGGACACTATCCCATAAAATGAATGCTGATATTTTGCACTAGAAATCTTACCAAGTGGCAAAATTATAGTTGCCAGCTTTCTGAATGCCACAGTATAATTCTAATGATATTCCACAGAGATGGGTTTCATATCAGAGATAAGGCACTTATGCAGTCTTACTTGTAGACATATGTGTTCATTAGTATGCACATCATAGTCCAAAGTGATTGTTATAGTATTATTTAGCAATAATCCATGACTGGGTGTGGGTAACCTCTGCATTACCCAAACACAGGAATGGATTATTATTATTATGCAATGACATTAATTAAGACAAAAAGTCTTACTTTTTATAAATAATGTCATTGTGGAAAGGGATTTACTACTTTTCTACTAGTCTGTGCATCCAAGATATGTACTACTGTCATATCTTGTGTGCAAAGTCTAAATTGTGTGATCAGAATATTTGTGTAACTAGCTTTTTATTTACCTCATACGTTTGTTCTGTTCTTTATAAAAATTCTGTTTTTTTTTCTGGCATATCGTTGAGGCATGAAGTCAGTAAATAATGAAAGGCATCCAGTTTGGGAGGTAAGAGGTTGAGAGAGAAGCCATGGAGCTGCTTGTAGGAGTGTTCCTGATATAGAAATTGTAATTTTTTAAATACATCATAGTATTCTGCTTCATGGAACAGCCTACTAATGTCATCCAGTCAGCACACACATTTTTGAATAGTAATATCCTTTTCTTGTATAATTTATGTTATCTATTCATTTGACTGGAGTCAAAAAGAGGTCAGCTATTTCTGTTATAAAGTTGGGTAACATAATCAGAACAGTGTGTAAATATGCTGGAGTTCAAGACCAAAATATGATGTTTAATTCATTACTACATGTGTATGCAACTGTTGAAGGGGTTTCACTTTACAATCCCGAGTACTGAAATATCAAAATTCAGTATCTCGAGACTGTAAAGCCAAACACTGGAAAACCCGAAGACCCAAAAGCGTGGAATTCAAAATTGCAACTGCCCACATACACACTCCACACACAAACAAGCACACATACACCTTCCTCTCTACACTAAAAAACAAAAAAACACACACAAACACAACAAAACAAACATACGCACGGACCCTACATTTAAGCAGAGGGGCAAGCCCCCCTGCATCCCCCACACCCCCACTACTTATATATACTAACTCCGAGGTCGCACTAAAAACACAAACACACAAAAACCACCACTGCACATTCTACACTCCCATTGCACAAACACACATCACATATGTACAAATACCACCACTTTCAAGACTTACACACTCACAATCTTACCTACCTCCCCTAACCCACACCTCAAAACTCCAAACACACTCACACACACACTAAAATCCCTACCCAAAACCCTAGTAAAACATCACTTACCTGAATCTCCAGCTACATCCACATATCACACCGCACATCATGAACACAGGGAATCCCATAGCATGTACGCGCCTCCACAACTGCGGATTCGACATTTCTGCATTCGGCATTTCCACTTTTGGGATTCTGCATTTTTGCTCAAGTGCATTTTCGACACTTTGGCCTCAAACTACTGACATTCAATATTTCAGTAGTTTGAGATTCTGAGGTGAAACCGTTGAAGGCACTTTGTTCTTGGTAAGTCCTGTAATAAATGATGTAGTATATTTCATCTTACACTGTGATTAGTTAAGATGAGTACAAGATTTGTTCCTGGCTCTGTGGCAGACAAGGAGGGAGCCCTCACTATGACTAGATGTCACAAGTTTGATGGAAAAGCCAGGTGGGGAGGGGTGGGAAGAGGTAGTAACAATTTGCTTGCCTATTCTGGGAGGGAGGGTGGAATTTCTGTATACAAGTTAGTGTTTCTTTGGTGATAGGGGTAGTGCTAATCCCACAGTAGATAGCTGTATAATTTGACATACCAAGGAGCACAGGAATCGATTGACATTATGTGTGGTGATGTGTATGATGTTTAACTCCGTTAGGTTATACTAAAAAATTCCCATGCATACTGTGCATACTAAGCCAGCATATGTGATACTGCTGCGTTGCTCCTCTCCAAGTTGCCCCTTCTCAGTCTACTGGCATTCTTGATTGCCCCAGTTCTGGAGGATGGTGGTATGAGGAACACCCAAGGTAGAAGCAATGGGTGAGCAATGAGCAGCAGATGGCCAGCTGGATGAGAACATGAAGGGAAGAGAAAAATATTGAAAGCAAAGCTTGTACTTTGTTAATAGAAAAAGACAATAGTGCAACTCCAGATTAGATGTGGGGCTAAGAATGCATGTTGGCCTGCTTTATAAGGAATAGCAATTGATTGTTTTATTAATTTTATTTATTTTTTTTTTATTTATGCTTTATTGACCAGATTAGTCACACTGTGCTAGCAGCCACTTTTCATGGGAGGTATGAGGTGATATTCATACTAACTAAGGGGAGTTTCCCCTACTCTTTTTGATAATTCCAATGAGACCTTTTATATCAGAAAAAGGTGTATTAACTTTAATTTTTAACAGAATTTCATGCCACTACCACTTGGCTAAATTTCTTATTTCATAGTCATACATTAACAGTGTCAAGTGTCCTAATAAGCCTGCACTGCCTCTATCAGACCATTTGCCTCTGTGTTTTTTTTCAATAAACATCTTTATTAAATGATCATGTATGACACAGGAAATCTTACATTTATATAAATGAAAAACAAGCAACATCGACACCACTTCACTTGCAAACATTATTCATCACTTATCATCCATCCAGTCACTGTCAGTTAAGCATTACATTGCTCATTCAAATCCTCAATCTTAAACCTTGTTCCTTCTCTGAATATATTGTTCCCACAGTTCCCAAGTTTTCCTACGTAGTTTGCTCCATCCCTTTTCTAAAGATCCCAATTCCAGTTGTTTTATCTCTGTTACTATATTTACTACTTCTAGTAAAGTTGGGCTAGACTTTGATTTCCATTTTCTAGTAATTGCTTTTTTGACAGCCACCATAATTAGGCTTAGCAAGGCTTTACTATGTCTAGGCAATTCCAATTCTGTATCATACCTCAAAAAAATCATCTCCCCAGTCAAGCTAATCTGCTCACCCAGCATCTCCAATAGAGTGGTCCTCAGGGAATCTCTAAAGTCTGTCAGCTCATTACATTCCCAAAAAATATGTTGCCAGCCACCTCTTTCTTGCCCGTCACACCTCCAGCATTTGCTAGCCATGGGGGGAAAAATTCTTTGGAGTCTACTTGGGGTATAAAAATACCTGTGTAAACACTTCCAGGCAAAGATCCTAAATCTTCTACACTTTGTTGCATATTTGGGAGATATACATATATCCCTTCATTGTCTCTTTGTGAATTGCTTATCCAATCTCTCTTCCCAATCCTTTCTAAAGTTCCTCTGATTTATTCTTATAATTATCAAGCAATTTTATATGCTCTACTAATTATTCCTTTTTAATGGCAGCTTCTGTTCTAGATTGTATTAAAAACTCTACCAGTGCCGGTCTGTCTGTATTTCGTTTGCACATCCCCCCTTGTTTCTATTTATCAAAGAGACAATTTAATTGAGTTATATCTGCATTAACTCAGACTTTCTTTTCTTTTCTTCTCTTTTTGCTTCTGTGTACATAACATGTTTTATTTTACTCATGTTTTGGACTGACTTTTTTACTCATGTTGACAACTAAAACAGACATTAAAAAAATACATAAATAGCATATATGTCATATATATATATAATATAAACCTAAATCATCATTTTACATTTTTGGGGTCATTTTTTAGATGATTTAGCATCTCATGAAAGAATGAAGACACTCACCCCCTCAGCCCCCAACACCCACACACACACATGCACATGCTGCATTGCTTTAGTATTGGAAAATTAATTAAAAAAATGGTATGGGAATAGAACCCACAGTCTTCCAATGTTCTAGCATCTAAGAAGAGGATGCTGTCTGCTGAGCCACTGACACTACTCCTAATGAAAAATGATGAATGGTTTCAATGGGCTATGGTGCTGGAATGATAACCTGCCTATATCAGTGAGAAATCAGTGGTTCTGTAGAACTGGGCACTCCCTTCCATACCTTTTAAATATCCCTGCTTTTGAAGAACATATGACTTATTTGTAGGTGTTCTACTGTAATGGGGGTGACAGATGTCATGAGGAATTAAGGCTTTACAGAGATGTTTATACATGATGTTATTCGTGTTTCACTGTTGCAGTCATCACATTTGGGTTATCTGCCTGCAGGTAGCCCTGAGCCGGCCTGAATACCAGATTTGGGATTTCTGCATCAGATGCTGTCGCTTCTTCCACGACATCAGGTTGTCAGGGGTAAAAAACATGCAGCCAACACCATTATATCAGTCTTTCTTGCCGTGCAGTACCTGAAGCAGAAGCAGTTCGCAAGTGCCGATCGGCCGACTCCTGAAATTTTCGTTTTCGAGTTTCAGACCTGGAGTCTTCAGAACGATAAGTACCCCGCTGGAGATCCTTTTTTTCAAAACAGTGTAAGAAACTTCTCTGTGTGGAAGATTTTCAGTCCATATATTTCTAGTTAATCACTGTATATTAATCAGATCAGACAATAGTAGTAGAAGTAGCGAACGTAAACTCGTCAAGTCAAAAAGTAATAATAGAAAATATATAATTCTACAGCATTATTAAGTATTCAAAAGTAATCCAAGCAAGGCAGGCAGTCTGTTTCCAGTCGAAAATCCTTTATTAAGTACACAGACAAGCGATCCAAGTAAAACAAAAATAGAGTAATAATTTCCTCACAAGCTTTCTAAATATATATAGACTTTTTATCAGGCATGGGAGTGGTTTATTGTGCTGTAAAACAAAGTGTTATTGGTACACATGTTAAATTCACATCCCTTCCCCCATCAGTGTGACATTCGAGCTGGTCCTGCCCTACCTAGTAGCTGTCATAATAATATATAGCCCTAATGTACTTTAATGGTACATCTTATTTAACCAAATTATTAAGTAGATTATTAAGTCTATGATTTTATACAAGGCAATATACTACATGGCTGGAAATATATCAACCTTAGTTCATTTTCTGATCAAAAATTATATATATATATATATAAATATATACATATACATTTTGCATGTAAAAATCAGTTTCTATTTTCATAACCTATTGTTAACAAAGATCGCTTTCGTCCTTCTAGACTTCTTCAGGTCTGTGTACAAGAACCCTAAAAACCTATATAATTGTATAATTAGTATTGTTATTGCCATCATTTTGAATAAAGTGGAAAAAAGAGAACCAGAGAAAAATAAAAATAAAAAAAATATATATGTATGATGATGGAAACAAAATATACACTTAAATTTCAAATGATTTAAAATGGTATTTAAAATCAATTTGTAGAAAAAAAAATAAAATACAATTAGTCATGTAAACAATGTGGCAATTTTCTAAGTTCCAGTGCACTTTTAATTGAACAGTAGTAGTTTAGTCCAGGCTTTCTAAAGGAGTTCAGCTTTAATTGCCACGAGTTCATGTTTCTCCAGAATATTCAGGATGTCTCCTACAAGATCACCCATGTCTATGCGATCCAGGATCTGGAACTTAAAACCTGTGTGTCTTTTATGAAGAGAAAGGTGTTTGGCATTATTTTTACATCCAGAGCGGATTTCTGACAAATGACATGAAATCCTTCGCTTGAGTTTATTTACAGTCCTGCCCACATAGAATGCATCACATTCATTACACTGTGCCCTGTAAATTACTTTTTTAGTGTCACAGTCACCCCCTACACTAGTTTTAATGATCTTCTTTAAATAAGGGCAATAAAAACTATCACCTTGCTGTATAAATATACAAAATGTACAATTACTCACATCTTTTAGTGCTTTTCTCACATGGTCTAGGTTTAAATTCAACAAAACTTGTAATATTCCTGGCCTTCCTATAAACAAATGATGGGGCTTCACCTAAGATGTTAATCAGAAAAGGGTTTCCTGTGACAATGTCCCAGTTTTCTTCAGTAATATTTTTGATACTGTGATAATCCAAAGTGTATGTCAGGATGCAGCTATTTTTGCATTTGTTATTCTCTGTGGGATTCCTTAACATTTTTCTACTGGGGAGGTTGAGTGAAGGTGCTTCAGTCCTTTTCAGTTCTATAATGGGTTCCAGAATGTTTTTTAACATCTGACTTTCATAGCCTCTCACTAGAAAATCATTCTCTAAGTTGTTCAGGTTTCTCAAAAATGGTTCCATCTCTGTGGTAATTCAAGCTAATCTACAGCCTTGGGATTTCACTACATTATACTTGTTTTTTGTAGGATGTAGACTTTTACTGTGGAGTAAATGCTTGTCTGTGTACTTAATAAAGGATTTTCAACTGGAAACAGATTGCCTGCCTTGCTTGGATTACTTTCGAATACTTAATAATGCTGTAGAATTATATATTTTCTATTATTATTTTTTGACTTGACGAGTTTATGTTCGCTACTTCTATTACTATTGTCTGATCTGATTAATATACAGTGATTAACTAGAAATATATGGACTGAAAATCTTCCACACAGAGAAGTTTCTTACACTGTTTTGTTTTTAGACCCACTACACTTTAATGGGTTGTTTTGAGACTTCAGGGATACCACGGAGATTACTTGTTTTTTGTTGGATCCTTTTTTTCAAATACCTCATAGAGATTTTCATTCTTACTGCGTCACTTGTTTAGGCCCAGACCATGATGTCCCTTGCTGTCGGTTTTGTGCCTTGTTCAATGCCCGAACTATTCATCATTGGGCTATTTGTGTAGCTAAATACTTTCGTTCTCGATCTCTGTACTCCAGAATGGCTTAGTTAAGCCATTCGACTACTGATCTTCTGAAAAAGTGTAAGGATAAAGACAGAGACAGACCGCATAGGTCCAAAACTCCCGCGATGCTTCCATTAAGCTAGTCGCCAGTCCGCCGGTACTCAGTGAGGCGCTTTTGCAGCCCCTGATACCCACTTCTACAGATTTACAGGCCTCTGCTGAGACCCATTTAGAGTCTGGTATGCCACAAGATGCTTCTTCAACTATGGAACCTGCAGATGTCTCTACCTTGGATGGGCCCGGAGCCGCTGTGCAGGCATCGGCTTTTGGGGGTGTATTCAGCCCTACCGATTTTCATATTAAACCGACGACTTCATTTCAAGCTAAAAATATTGAATTCCTCAGGCCTAAAGTTCGCACTATGCCTAGAAAACCAACGACCAAAGCGCATTCTCAGGCTGAAGACTTTATTGCCTTAATTAGGGGAAGCCAGGCTTCCCCCTCTAAGAGACTTAGAACTGATTTTCCTTCTGATTCTTCTGATCAGGAATCTGATATCTCTATTCCTTCTGACTACAAGGATTTACCCTTATCTACTTATGAGGATTCTGATTTAGAGGATTCCATTCCCTCTGCTTCCCCCCAGAGGATTTTTCTTTTGGTGAAACATTGCATACCCTTAGGGAACATTTCTGCTGGGAAAGCCAGGACTATTCACAGTCCTAAAAGAGACTTAGGGAATTCTTAAAACTGCCTCAGCACAGGCCTCTAGCTATCCCTCCTGTTCTGGAGATTGTAGATGATGTTTTCCTGGAATCCAGCCTTACCCCAGACACTTTGCCTCCAGCTCCCAGGAAACCAGACAGGTACTATAGAGTACCTGACTCTCACAAATTCCTCTTCAAGAATCCTACTGCGGATCCAGAGACCATTTCCCAAGGACCTAAAAGCATTAAGGCTACTACTGCCAAGAATCCTACCCCTTCTGACAGGGATTCTAGGGCTTTAGACAGATGGGGTAAGAAGGTATATATCTCTAGTACTCTGGCCATTAGGGCTTTCAATTGCCAGTTTCATATGTTAAAGTATCAACAACATATTATGGGACTACTTAAACAGGAAATGATGCTGATTCCTGACTGTGCTGAACTCAAAGATTTACAAGAGTTAATGCATTCTGCTGACCAAGTTGGTAAACATACTTTGCAATGTGGTTTTGATGCTTTAGAAGCATCTTGCAGGGCTGCTGTCACTGGGTCTGTACTTAGAAGGCATGCTTGGCTTAAGGAACAAAACTTGCCAGATCATGTTAAGGCTAAATTACTGGATGCACCCTTAAACCAAGACCGCCTTTTTGGGAACAAAGTGGAAGAAGCCCTCAAAAGAATGGCGGGAAAAAGCTAAATCTATGCAAACTGTTAAATATTTCTTACAAGTACAGCCACCTAGATTCAGTAGGTACTGGTCTTCAAAGAACTGGTCCTTTCCAGTCCCTTTCAGGCCTTCTCAGTCCAAACCCAGGAGAAGCAGACCAACAAGACTTCAGTCTCAGGCTATGCAGAGAGCTAAGCAGTGGGGGGCTCCCACTTCCAAAGCAGGGAGTAGTAAGCCACCCCCCTATGGAGCAATTGCACAATGACTTATCCTTAACTCTTTCAAGCCTTGCTCAACTACTTGCACCTTTAGGAGGAAAGCTTACCCTGCATGCAAAAAACTGGGAATTCATTACCCAAGACAAATGGGTTTTAAACATAGTTTCCCTAGGATACAGATTCCACTTCCACTCTCTCCCACCCCCAAGTGTGTGCCCAGACCTCCCCCCAAACCAGTGGATGGAGGCCCAAAAACAAGTTCTCTCTCTACTCAGCATCAAGGCTATTCAACCTGTCCCAGCAGAACAAAGGGGACAAGGTTTCTATTCAAGACTGTTCCTGGTTCCCAGAAAAGAAAACTCCTGGCATCCTATCCTGGACCTGTCTATCCTCAACACCTTTCTGGTGGTTCCAAAATTCAAAATGCTAACTCTTCAACAGCTTCTTCCTATGCTAGCCAAGGATGCCTGGCTGGCAACCCTAGACTTAAAAGAAGCTTATTTGCACATCCCAATAAGGGAGTGTTGCAGGAAATACCTACGCTTCAGGGCAGGCTCCATGCACTATCAGTTCCCTGCACTTCCCTTTGGCTTATCTACTGCATCCAGGGTATTCATAAAGTGCCTAGCTCCAGCCATTGCATTTTGCAGGCAGAGAAATATTCAGATTTTCCCATATTTGGACGATTGCCTGATTCAGGCAGAGAGTCAGGACTTGCTATTACAGCACCTGACATTTGTAAAGAGACTTCTAACTTCAGTGGTGTACACCATCAACGAGACGAAATCACACATAGTACCCTGCCAACAGATTATATTTCTGGGTGTAAGCTTGAACACAGCTTCCCAGATGGCATTCCTCACTCTAGAGAAACAAGTTTATTTGACAACCTACTTCAACCTACTGGCCACAAAAACCCAGCTATCTGCAAGGGAAAATCCTGCAAGCCCTGGGGTTCATGGCCTCTTGCATTCTGTTAATTCCATATGCAAGACTGCATATGAGGAAACTTCAATGGTATCTGAAAAGTCTATGGTGTTAGCATTCTCAGGACCTGGAAACAATGATTCCTATCATCCCTTGCCTAAGGGCAGAGTTCCTTTGGTGGGCAGAGGCCTGCAACCACAATAAGGGACTCCCTTTCACTCTACCCCCTGCTGCCCAAACCCTAACAACAGACTCATCAGACTATGCATGGGGGGCTCACATGGCAGGGCAGTGCATTCAGGGAAAATGGAACCCAATACAGATGCACCTGCATATCAATCAAAAAGAAATGTTAGCTGTACAGAATGCTCTGACAGCCTTCAAAGACCTTACTCTTCCAGGATAACTATTGGTAAACACAGACAATACCACAGTTATGTGGTACATAAATAAGCAGGGGGGAACCCATTCCTACCCACTCTGCAGACTAGCCATGGCTCTGTGGAACACAGCCTTGAGCAACCAAGTGAACCTACAAGCTCAATTCCTGCCAGGCAAACTAAATTCACTGGCAGATGACTTAAGCAGAAATCTCATGGACCCACATGAATGGAAACTGGAAACCAAAATATTCAAGCTCTTGAGGAACAAATGGGGGACTCCAGAGGTAGACCTGTTTGCCTCCTCTCAGAACCACCAATTGAAAAAGTACTGCACCAGAACTCCCCACTGCCAAGCTTGGAAAGTGGATGCACTGTCCTTTACCTGGGAAGGCCTCTCAGTTTATGCCTTCCACCCTCTGCCTCTCCTCTCGAAGGTCCTGTGAAAGATCAAACAGGACAAGCCAAGGACAATTCTGATTGCACTGGACTGGCCACGCCAGCACTAGTACCCACTTTTGCACAGTCTGACAGTGCTACAACCATAGCATCTGCCTCAGACTCCTTTCCTGCTGTCCCAGCAGGAAGGCCAGATTCTGCACCCTCAGTTTCAAACCCTGGACCTTGCAGCCTGGCTAATCCCCTGAGCTCACCTCTAGCAACCCTCATTAAGCAGGTGCTGGATGTCATTATTGAGGCTAGGAGGCCTAGTACTAGAAAATCCTATTCAGAAAAGTGGAAAAGATACTGTTCCTGGAGCCAGTCTCAAGGGGTGGGCACTATGGTGCCCAGCTTACCTCATATTCTAGATTATTTAACAGAAATCCTCCACAAGGGCCTATCTTTCTCGTCAATTAAGATTCATGCCTCAGCCATATCAGCACATTACAATACTGAGCCACCCCTCTTCTCTCATCCACTGCTAAAACAATTCCTTTGAGGGTCCAAAAAATTAAGACCCCCTAGGAGAGCTCCTACTCCAGCCTGGGACCTAAACTTTGTGTTGGAGAAACTTACTCTTCTCCCCTTTGAACCAGCTGCTACAGCAAAGCTGAAATTTCTTTCTTGGAAAGCAACTTTACTTCTAGCCATCACTTCTGCAAGAAGAGTGTCTGAACTGCAGGTTCTTATGGCACTGGAACCCTACATTATCTTCCATGCGGACAGGGTTTCCCTCAGGACTAATCCATCATTTATGCCCAAGGTGGTATCTAGTGTGGCTCTGAACCAGTCCATTAATTTGCCTACCTTTTTCTCTAATCCCCAGAATAAAGGGGAAAGGATATTGCATTCCCTGGATGTGCACAGACATCTTAGATTCTATCTGGACAGGACTAAGCCTTTCAGAAAATCTGACCAGCTACTAGTCAGCTTTGCTGCAAGGCAGAGGGGAGGGCCATTTCAAAGCAAACCATTTCCAAATGGATAGCACATTGCATACATTTCTGTTACAAGCACCATGGAAAACCTACCCCACAGGGGATAAGAACACATTCCACCAGGGCTGCATCTGCCTCTGCAACCTGGAGCTCTGTACATTCTTTCACCAAGCATTACCACTTGCCTATCTTTTCTAAATCTGGAGCTAGATTTGCCACAGCAGTCTTACAGGGCCTCATTGCTAGCCCTAATGCTCCTTAACTGCCTCCACCCTTCCTTAGCTTTGGGAATCAATCCAAATGTGATGACTGCAACAATGAAACACAAAGAACATAGTACAGTTGTGCACATTTACCATAAATGTAGATGTTCGAGTGTATTCACTGTTGCAGTCCTGGTTACCCTCCCTCCAGCCCCCTGACTTCTCTTTACTTTTATCTATCTTTTTTGTTTGGCATACTTTATATCATGTGTATTGGCTTTTTGCTGGGGGTGTTTCATACCATGTAATTGCATCCTATTGTGGGGGCACCTGACATCTGGGGCAAGAAAAACTGATGTAATGGCGTTGGCTGCATGTTTTATACCCCTGACGACCTGACATCATGGAAGAAGCGACAGCATCCGATGCAGAAATCCCAAGACTCTGGTATTCAGGCCGGCTGAGGGCTACCTGCAGGCAGATAACCCAAATGTGATGACTGCAACAGTGAATACACTCGAACATCTACATTTATGGTAAGTGTACACAACTGTACTTTTCGCACACAGGTAAAAATCATATTCAGGTATAGTCAAAATCAGAGCTGTGGTGGTTGTAATACTTAAAGATGGTAAATGCCCATTAGACCCAGCTTCATATAGTCCCATTTCAATTTTAAATCATGATTGTAAAGTGTTTATGTCTATGATAGCTAAATGGATGTCAAAGGTGTTACCAAAATTGATAGATATGGATCAATATGAGTTTGTGGAGGGGAAGAAAACATTTGACAACATTGCTTATTTTTACAAGTTATTTATTGCACTTTTATTGTCTGCATATACTTTTCTAGCTAGTTTCACTGTGTGTGAGGTACTAACTAGAAATTTTCTACAATTGTTAAGCATCTGGTTAGGTTTGTTCTGATTTGTATTTGCCACCCTCCCTCCCTAATGGTATTGTGTTTTTATACTTGGTGGCTTTGCAGTTGGTAGAAAAACAAACTGCAAAAAGATCCAAAATCACACAAGGAATGCTGAGAACAAATCACTTTATGACACAAAGCTTTCGGGTATGAACCCTTTCTCAATACTAAATACATACATATACACAAAGCAACTGCTTTTATACAGGCCTAGTAGTCATGTGACTGCAGCCAAAGTCACATGACTTATTCAAATGTACAATTTAAAAAATTTAAAGAAACACACTGCAAAAAAGCATTTGTTAAAAAAGAAACTAGACATATACATATATATGATCACATTTCAAAACAATATCTAGCACATATATATTCTTAATTATAAAATATAAAAATATACATATATACCTATATGTTTAATATAAACTCTAAAAATATTAAAACATAGGTGTACACATACATGTACACAACAGATGCACTTATTAACATCAATGTATAAACATGCTCATGCGCACAGGTTAATAAAGGTATCATTTCAACTTGCGTTGTAATCCAATAAGAATGGGTTTAATGCTTACTGTACTGTTAAGGCCAGGAGGACTATCAGCTCCCAAACGTACTATCCATTGATATTCTTTAGTTTCAAGAAAATTATTAATATCACCACATCTGAGTGAGGGAATCACCAAATCAATGACCCTAAATCTAAATGTATGCCTGTCCCCACAAGTCTCAATATGCTTATACAAGGCATTCTGACTATACTTCCTCCTGATTTCTGATTTGTGTTCAATAATCCTGTCCTTAAGTCTACGTGTAGTCTTACCAATGTAGTATGCAGGACATACAGAGCATGATGCCATGTACACCACATTGGTAGTAGTACAAGTAGCTCTTACAGAGAATGTATATGTATAGTGTGTGATTGTGTGCACATAACTATTAGATTCCACATATCTGATCAAGTCTGAGCAACAGGAGCAGTTGTGACATGCATAGGTACCAAAATTAAGTGTAGGGCAGATGGGTCTATCAAAGCACAAATTCAAAGAAGGACGAAAATCTTTATAGCATAGCATACTTTTGAGGGTTTTCATATTTCTAAAGCTAAAGAATGGCTTATCACCTAACAATTTTGTAAGTTCAGGGGATGCCATTAAAATAGGCCAATATTTATAGATAGTGCACTTAACAAGGGAGACCTTACTTGCAAAACCAGTCACATATCTAAATCTTTGCACAGTAGAGTTTACAACTTGATTTATCACAACATCAGGGTTCGTAAGATTATAATTCCTGAAGTATGGGGCATATAGTGAGTGCCTATTGCTAGATACCTGGTTCTTCATCTCATTTAAAATAGACAATGCATAGCCACAATCAACAAAATCCTTAAATGTATCATTTAACTGTTCACAAAAAACAATATCATCTGTGTTGAGCCTACTCACTCGAATGAATTGAGACTTAATCACACCTCGAAAAACATGCGGGGCATGCATGCTGTCCGCATGCACATATCTACCCACAGATGTCTCCTTCTTAAAAACAGAAGTGCCCAATAATCCATCCTTGTAAAAAATGTTAACATCAAGGAAGGAAGCCTCTTTACTAGTAATGGTCGACTTAAACTTCAAAAGGATGTCGTGTTGTTCAAGTGTACAAGATATTCTTCTAAGCTGTCCCTAGATCCATTCCAAATTAAAAAACAATCATCAACAAACCATTGATAGAACACAACACGTGTGTCAAAAAAATTTTTTCCATCATGCAAATTGTCTAATTCCCACTGATGCAGTACAAGGTTTGCATATGTATTAGGGGTGCCCATGGCGACCCCGTTAACCTGCAAATACGGTTGTTGATTGAAAATAAAAACATTGTGGCTAAGTACTAGGTCCAACAATTGACATATATTTTGAATAGAATCACTTACTAAGGATTTTTCAGTAGTCAAAAACTTCCTAATGGACTCTATGCCATACAGATTAGGGATGACAGTGAACAACGATACAATGTCTAAGGTAACAAATAGAAAATCATTCAGATTACATGGTTCACTGTAATACCACTTTGAAAGTTTGAAGAAAATCACCAGTATCTTTCAAAACATAATTACATTTATCTAAAAAGGAAACAGTTGTTTCTGAAGGTAAACCAAACAGGTTGGTTACCCACCCATTGCCAGAAACAATGGGTCTCATGGGAGGGTCTAACAAACACTTATGTATTTTAGGAAGTCCATTATAACTGAGGTATAGATGGACAGGGTACAGAAAGGAGGTTAAATAATTCCAAACTAATATTATTATTAAACTGCATGTCATAAACATGTAAGTTAACGTCAGTAATATGCTTCTTTACATCTAAAGAACTAATTTTTTTAAAGGACAAAGTATCCATTAGTAGCTTATCCATTGATAAATTATAGCAAGCTCTATCCATGATCACAATACTTCCACCCTTATCTGCCTGCTTAATGATGATTTCACTATTCCTTTTGAGATTCTGCAAGGCAAGATGTTGCTCATACGTTAAGTTATAGATAAACTTTCTATCACAGACATTAAACTGTTGCCTAAAATCAGCTTCACAGACATTACAAAATGCAGTAGTAATTGGTGTATTCACAGGTATAAAAACGCTACATTTTCTGAGAATGTTATTAGGAGCAGTACTGACATTAAACAGAATTTTCAAATTTAAATTTCTCACAAACATTTTCAAGTCGGTAATAATATCAACTAAATCCAAGTTAGTCATAGGTATGGAACTCAGTCCTTTTGAAAGAAGAGACACATGAGAATCACTCAAAACAAAAGATGAGAGGTTTAAAACACCTCTTACTACTTGCGGGCATCTGTTGTGTACATGTATGTGTACACCTATGTTTTAATATTTTTAGAGTTTATATTAAACATATAGGTATATATATGTATATTTTTATATTTTTATAATTAAGAATATATATGTGCTAGATATTGTTTTGAAATGTGATCATATATATGTATATGTCTAGTTTCTTTTTTAACAAATGCTTTTTTGCAGTGTGTTTCTTTAAATTTTTTAAATTGTACATTTGAATAAGTCATGTGACTTTGGCTGCAGTCACATGACTACTAGGCCTGTATAAAAGCAGTTGCTTTGTGTATATGTATGTATTTAGTATTGAGAAAGGGTTCATACCCGAAAGCTTTGCGTCATAAAGTGATTTGTTCTCAGCATTCCTTGTGTGATTTTGGCTTTGCAGTTGCCCTCCCCTACTGTAAATTTGATCTGGGACACTCCCCCCAGTCTAGTGTCATTACCTCATTCTACCTAATCCAGGGAGAACATTTGAGAAGGCCAACACAGTTAGTTTCTGCTCCTCCTTTCTCCTTTCCACTTTACAAAAAAAAAATAAAAAATTCTAAGCTTGTTTCCTGCTTTTCCTGTAAGTTGTCTAGTCCAGATACAGATTTGCTGTATCCAGGACTGTTGGTAAGCTTCTGAGCCCCCAAGCCTTTCTCTGTTGGAGGGAAGCCTTCTAGCTTAATTTTGTTTCTTAGGACTAGATATTTTTTTAGTTTCAGCACTCAAATCTGTTTCTTTGAGCTCAGCACTTGTTCAGAACTCATTGTAAGCACTAAATAAGCTGCAAATTACTACAGCACTCAACTTTCCTCACTTGTCTGGAGGAAAACAGTTTTTAATACTTAATAAATAAGCACCTATCCAGGCATGTCTAAGGGTCAGCTCCCAGTGTTTTCTCCTGTCTACCTGATGAATCTGGGCATCTTGAGGCAATGCATCAATTGCTTCATGTACACAGACAACTGTCTCCTCCTACTACCCAACACTACAACCCGTGAGAGATGCACTTATATAGCCAAACTGGAAGCAAAGCTCTCTTCACCCAAGACTGGACTAGACAGTCAAGTGGAGAAGGTAAACACTTGCACCACACCACACTCATCACATAGTCCCTCAAAACGTACACCACCAAAACACACACATAGAAACACAAAACACGTACCTACATTCACGGAGGCTCTCAATAAAACTCTACCCTAGCAACAGGGACCTTCAAAGCAGAAACGCAAGCAACCTCCACTCCCCAACACAGCCCAAATGACACATAGCCCACAAACTCAGTGTGCCACTCAACCACAGCCCATAAAACATAACAACGTACCCAAGACTCTAGTCATAGGTGACTCTATAGTCAGGCACACTGATGTTCCACTCACCAGGCTAAACAAGGAGAAAGTTACTGTCAGCTGCCTGTCTGGTGCCAGGATCCGCTACATAATGCACGTACTCAGGTCACTCCACAACAAGTACAAATATGACTCTGTCATTGTCCATGTTGGTGTGAATGACCTGAGACGTACCTCCCTGGACTACATGAAAAGAGACATGGAGGAGCTGTCCGATCTTGTAGCCCAGGCAGGTATGACCCTAGCCCAGAGTAGCATCCTGCCATCACCCAGAATGATACCACAGTACAAGGACAAAATGATTGACTTCAACAATTGGCTAAGCTTCTGGTGTCATTTTAAGGGGATCCAGTATCTGTCTGCCTGGGATGACATGATCGACAAACCACAATGCTTTGCCAGAGATGGCCTGCACCTGTCGCCCTTGGGATACCGGATACTGGCTAAGGCTCTTGCCATCCCTATAGTGCCTTTTTAGGTAAGGTTTAAATGACAAATTCACCACCGTAACAGGTACAAGCAAGCAAAATCTGAGGGTAATGCTACTCAATACTAGAAGTCTAAACCTCAAAATGCACTCACTCGAGGCACTCCTTAAATGGAGAACATTGACATCTGTGCAGTGACAGAGACTCCAGAGAGCACCCCTGCATTACCAGGCTATAATTCATACCACACCTTTTGGCCACCTAACCTGGACCGAAACACTAAATGCAGAGGCATGTCCATATTCATTAAGGATATCCATACCTCCAGGCTAGTTGAGAAAAACACAGAAAGAACACAGAAAATAGATACTATCCAGAAAAACCACCAGGGAGGCAGGAAAATGAGGTGAAAGGAAGATTCCTTTAATCCAACAAAATATACGTTCTGGTACCTCGGCAATTCGCCTTCATGGAACATTTACCATGTACATGCATCTTCCTTTTATATACTTATCAATCAATCAATTAATCTATTCCACATTGTCAATTATATCATTATTCAATTCATTTTTCAGTTTTATAAAAGAACAAAATAAATACAATATTTAATGCATTTCTTAAATGTGTTCACTAAATACGATCATTAAATACTACATTTTTACAAACACTTTTACAAACATTAATCATTTTCCACCTAAAACGTATTTAATGCCCACATAACTTTAATATATTGCTGCTGAATACATAAATTTAGTATATAAATAACGATAAATATATCCTCACATTCATTTTTTCAAGATTATAATGACTATATGTCACATAAATATGAATAAAATGTCAAAATTTAAATAAAAGACTCAATTTTATATCACTAACCCACTCTCCAAATTCATTCCCCTAGGAAATAATGTGTGATGTCCCAAAATCATTTTATGTTCCAACCTACATAATGCAGTCTTGAAGTTCTCTACACAAACATGGGGTCTAGCCAACATGCTAAATAAAAAAAACATCAACACTCCCATTATGTGAATTAATAAAATGGGAAGCTACTGGACTTTCCATGTTGCCCCTTCTTATATCCCCCAAGTGCTCTAAAATGCGCACTTTAACCCTTCTAGTGGTCTGTCCAATGTACCATAAAGGTATACTACAATTACACCCTAAAATATACACCACCCCAAATGACTGACAATCAAATTTTTCAAATGCAAAATATCTTTTGCCATTAATTTTCAAACCATGCATGTTTTTTACTTTCCCACATACTGAACATCACCCACAACAATACATACCAACATTTCTATCAGTAGAATATATCAATTTTCTATTTAACAATTCTTTTAAATTACAATATCTACTGTAAGAAAAGGTTATATGTTTGGGAAATAGATGTTCTACACTAGGATCATCACTAACAACATGCCAAAATTCTTTCAAAATTTGTTCCACCATAAAAGAAAAATTTGAAAACCTCGACACAAAAATCTTCCTTTCACCTCATTTTCCTGCCTCCCGTACTGGTGTTTTTTTCTCCAGGCTAGTTGTTCAGCATAATGCATCTGAGATTATCCAAGTGCAACTAACTCTGGGCAAGACCGCAATCCAAATTGTAGCTTGCTACAGATCCCCCACCATGCCCCAGAATTCCCACTCCACATTTCTTGATACACTGGAAAATATTAGGGTACAACCTAACACCCTAATAATGGGTGATTTCAACTACCCCACCATTAACTGGGAAAACTACTCATGTACCAACTCTTTCTGGAATTCATAAATTCCAACACCTTGGATCAACTTATCCACACCCCCACCAGGGGCAGCAATATCCTAGACCTGGTCATTACCAACATGGGCAACCGGTGTTCCACACCAGAGGTCAATTCCTTGTTGGTCAGATCCGACCACAAACTAATCACTCTAGATGTCCACATCCCACCCCCACCCCCCATTAGGGAAACCACCGTAAAAAATTTCTCCAAAGCCAACTTCACGCTTCTTAAGACAGAAGTGGCAGACTTCACGACACCCATGGTGACAGATAATAGAGGTACGACTGCTGAATCCTATACAAATGCACGTTATAAGCACTTACACGAGTGCATGGATCGTGCAATCCCTAACAGAACCAACATGCTATCCTCCAAAAAAGGAAGCCAATCTGGTGGTCCCCTGCCATAAACAAACTCTACAACAGAAGAAAGAAACTGTTGCAAAAAAGAGTAAAATCTCATGATTGGAGGAACTCCCTGGTCAGCCTCAGTAAGAAGCTGAGATCCCTCATAAAATCCTCCAAAGCTAGTTACGAAAACAAAATTGCCACTGATTCTAAAGACAACCACAAAGCATTCTATAGCTATGTCAAGAATCTCAATGGCAATACTCAGATCTGCTCTGAGTTACAGCACAATGGCACTAACTATACAGAACCAACTGATATTGCCAACATCCTAGCAGATAGGTTCAGTGCTAACTTTACCCCTCTCTCACCCCCTAAAGGGCCCATCTCTATACCGGAAGTATGCAAAGTTCCTGTAATCACAGCTACACAGGTAAAAAAACGCACTCTCCAAAGCCAAGAACTCAGCATCCATGGGACCTGACAACATCCCAGGCTGTGTTCTACATGAACTACAGAATGAACTGGCATGCCACCTAAGTACCATGTTCAATCATAGCCTCACCTCAGACTTTGTGCCCACTGAATGGCACACAGCAACGGTTATCCCACTCCACAAAGGGGGAGCCACCATGGACCCTGGGAACTACCACCCCATTAGCCTGATGAGCCTGGTCTGCAAGGTTATGGAATGTATCATCATGGAAATTATAAACAATGACATTGGTAATCTCCAAACTCTGGACCCCACCAAGTTCGGGTTTGTAAAAGCAGATCATGTCTCCTAAACCTGATAGACTTCTTTGAAGCAGTCACCAAAGCCGTAGATGAGGGCAAGGTGGTTCACATAGCTTATCTAGATCTCGCCAAGGCTTTCGACACCATCCCCCACTCTGGAATTATAGATAAACTCACTAAACTATATATAAATCCCTATGTAAACACAAAAAAATTAAGTAGCTGTAATCTTCTCAAGACTTTAATGTTAGCGTTTTCATCTAAAATAATGCTTAGACTAAGACGTCTAAGCATTATCTTAGACGAAAGCGCTAACATTAAAGTCTTGAGAAGATTATAGCTACTTTGTTTTTTTGTGCTTACAAGTGTTTACAAGTGTTTTAGTTTTTTCATATTTTATAAATCCCTATGTCAGAAGATGGGTTGCCAACTAGCTCACTGACAGAACCCACAGTGTGAAAGTAGCAGACTTAAAATCCAACTTCAGACCAGTGACAAGTGGAGTACCACTGGGTTCAGTCCTGGGTTCTCTCCTGTTTGGTATCTACTTCTCTGAAGTACAGGCTAACACAGAAAGTCTTTGGCTAACAACGTTTGCAGATGACTGCAAACTAGGAGCCATAATCAAAACTCCTAATGATGTGGACATCCTACAAAAGGGCCTTACTGAGACAGATGCCTGGTGTCAAAGCCATGGCCTCAAGCTCAATGTCAAAAAGTGCATTGTCATCCCTTTTGTTAAAAACTCTGTACCCATGAACTACCACATAGGTGGTACTCTACTTAACACCAAAAGTGTGATAAGAGACCTTGGGACACAGGTGGACAGTAGTCTCTCCTTTGATAATCACATCGCCACAGTAGTCAGGAAATCCTTCTATGTGGCACACCTCATCACAAAATGTTTCTCATCCAGGAAAAAAAGAGGTCATTGTTCCCCTCTACTCATCACTCATTAGACCCCATTATAGAGTACAATGCCCCCTTTTGGTATGTACCTCACAAGACATCTACAACAACTGAAAAGGCCGCAGAAATTTCTCACAAAAAGGATTACCAGCCTCAAACAGATGCCCTACACAGACCGTCTCAAAAACCTCCAGCTTTACTCCGTCCTGCCTAACATACAAAGCTATGTCAAACCCAGAGCTGCTGGACATGCTCCACTTTAAGAAATCCCAATCCCTCCGAACTACATGCTCTAGGGACCTAAACCTTGTCACCACAATAAACAGAACATGCTGGAGGGATAGAATCCTGTCCCAGAGACTTCCCATACTCTTGAACAAACTACCTATCTATATCAAACAAAGCTCCTCATTAGCACTTTTCAAGAAAAATCTTTATGATTGGATGGGAGATAGGAAATTCACCCTGGGGAATCACTTCTGTGGCTCTGCTCGACAGGGGCACAGGAAAATCATTTTCTTGGGTGGCTATAGCCAGGGTACCATTTGGCTAGGCTTATATAGGCCCTAGGGCTAATAGCCTAGTACCTATCTATGACCCTATAATAGAACAATGAAGATCCAGATGGAAGCACAATGTAAGAAAATACTGCCGTTGTTGGTGGGTCTTAATGCAGAGGGCTTATTCAACAGAGTAAGCTGGGATTTTATGAGTAGAGCAATGGAAGCATTTGCATTTCCTGATACAATAATAAGGTTAATTTGAAGGATATAAGAGGAATCAGAGGCAAAAATTAAAGTGGGAGGGTACCTCTCTGATAAGTTGTGTTTGAACAGGGAAACCAGGCAAGGCTGTCCTCTTTCCTCTTTGTTATTTGCATTATATTTAGAACCATTGGCAAAGAAAATAAGGGACTTAGAAATATGAGGATATAATTGGTATGGTAATCAAGAAAAGTTGGCTTTATTGGCAGACAATATTATTTTGTACCTATTAAAACCATAAAAGGACATCTCAGCATTGTGGAACATTCTGAGCAATTTTCAAGTTTTTTTCAGTATATAAAATTAATTAAGACAAAACAATGGCTGTAAACTATATACCCACACATAAATTGGTTCTGCAATACCCACATTTATGAGGACATGGCAAAATTAAGTACTTAGGCTTATCGGTCAAAACAGATTCCGTTATGGCAGCTGATGATATATGGGAAGAGACTAAACTAAAGATAATATAAAAACTAAGAAACTAAGAAGCTTATGGATATGGGAAGCAAGATGCAAGTAGTGAAAATGTTTTTAGTCCCTTTAGTTTTATATACAGGTCACGCATATTTTATCAACCAGAGGAGAAGTTGTGGACAATAATTACTAAAGAGTTGAAGGAATTTATCTGGTAGGGGAAGAGGCTGGGTCAAGTAGGATAAGTTGATCCTTCCAACAGAGCAACATGGTATAGGATTACCTGATTTGATGGGACATTCTAGATCTACACAGTTAAGACTCATCTATATAACCTAAGGAGAAATCTATAATTCAACGTGGAAAGGCATGATAATAAAGTGGGGGAAATTAAAGAAATAGAGAGACTGGGATTTTGGATGCAGATCATTAAGGAGAATAACAATGGCCATACAGAATTTTATATTTATAAAGTAGCAAAAAGTATTCTATGAACTAAGCTGACATGAGAATGGAGAAAGGAGATTCTACTGATAGGGATGACTGCAATTAGGGATACAGAGAATAGGCAAGAGGAGGCTGGAATTTACTGCAGAAAACTGGCAAAGGAACCAAGGTATTGGGAGCAAATAAGGAGACAGAGAGAAAGAAAGGTAATTGAATAGGAAGAGGCCAAGAAGACTGTTGGACTGCAGCCTAGAGACTGCCTTCCCTATCAGGGATTGATGTCAGAATATAGACAAAGAGAAAGGGATATGAAAATCCTAAGTGAAAGACAAAAAAACATGACAATCAACCAAGGCAAGGCTTGGGACTCAAAAATTAAGCTCTTTCGTTCTACTTTAATACTTTAAGAACTTCTTCAGAAAAAATTGTAAAAAGACTCATCCGACATTTAAAATGCAGTGAAAGGTCACGTAACTTGAAATAACCAATAGTAACTAAAAGACTAGTGGGAGTTGTCCCATCAATCAAAACAGTAAGTGCCACAGTGAAAAACATACATAGTGACAACAACAATACCAAAGAACCCTTGATAAAATTATCTCAAGTTTGCTTAATAAAAATATTACAAATTTTGCATCAACAAAAACATTTACTGTTAATGGATTCATTCAAACCTGGGGCATGATCTATCCTAAGTCTAATCTGCCATGTAGATTCATATTTTCCGCATTGTTGTGTTTTGCTTTCATAAGTGAAATACATGCTCTGATTAAGTATTTAGTTGAATCTAAAATAGAAGCTGCTGTTAAAATGGATAATTGGTATGGCATATAAAATATTGCATATTATACAATGACCCCCCTATTAATATTCCAAAATGTGCATGCTGATTGGCCAGCATACCCATTGTAAATCCCACAATATACCAACGAAAAAAAGGTCTGGTTGCCCCGACTTTTTCCATTGGTATAAAGTCCTCAAAACATTTTTTAAACAAATAAAAAAAAAAAAAAAAAAAAGAAAAGCAAAAAACAGAGCAACGGAGACTTTCTTTTTTCCATTTCTTCCATTTCAAAGCATTGATGTACTGGGTATGCATGGGATGCAAGTCCCATAAGCATGCTCAGTACATCAAAATAAGGGAGCAGTGTACCACAACCAGCGGAAGAACAGTAATGCGCCGTTATACAAAGACATTATTTAAGAAAAGTAAGTATTTTTTCTTAAATAATGTCATTGTATAATAGCAATAACTGACTCTGTGGTTGTGGTATATTGAAATTTACCAATGGTTGGCTTTATTTAATCACACGAGCTTCACCCTTATTATTAAACCACACCAATTGTGAGTAAATCTTCAATATACCACACCACATCATCGGTTATTGCTTTAATAACTATAGGAATGAATCAGAAGAGGATAAAAAAGATTGGTAAGAGAGATTGAATAAGCAATTCATAATGAAATAATGGGAGGATGCACACACACACACGCACACACACACACACACACACACACACACACACACACACACACACACACGTGTATGTGTATATATATGTGTATATATATATATATATATATATATATATATATATATATATATATATATATGTATATAGCACTCCAGTAATCTGTATGCACCTTAGTATTATATACATTGCAAAGCTTGCCTCTCAAGCCTTCTGATGACTTTTTAGTTTATGGGCAGAACAAAATCCTTGGATGGAATGGAAAATTACAACTTTGCCATGGGAAATAGGAGGGTTGGGAGTCACTGATCTTGAGAAATACTGTAATACATTTAGGTATAAAATGTTACAAGGGATATTGGACCCAAACCACCACTTTAGATGAAAAGCTATCATAATACAATAATTAAGGAACACATGGTTATATAATTTATTAAGGAACAGGAGGTTGGACAGAAAAAAAGGGCAAGGAATATTAATGCTAGAGCTAATAAAGTTAATAAAAACTAACTGAAAAAAAAAACAGGCTAACTTGACTGAATGAAAAGTCTCCAAAATAAATGTTACAAAAATAGGAATTACAAGCATCAGAAATTTCCACAGGCTTGAAAGTTTTTTGAAGGAATGATGCGCAGGGATCCATTAATGACATTAGGAAAATAATATTATGGGAATACTACAATTATAAATGTGTAGACTATGGTATACACAACAGTTGCACAATAAATCAACTGATTAGCTCAATGCTTTAAAATTGTATACAGTCCAAAATTAATAATGGTCAAAATGGGTTCTTTGTGGACAAAAAATAGGTAAGAACATCTTGGATAAACGAGGAGTCATGCATAAACTATATAAAATGTCAAAAAGGAGCAAAGAGGCAAATATGTCTAGAATTATTTGGTAAAAAGAACTAAATGCTCCAATTACATATAAATATTGGGAAAGAGTTATTCTAGCCCAAAGGCATGTTAAAATTAAGGGAATTTACTTCACTTGTTTATTTGAATAATTTATTTATTTATTTGAAAAATGTGAACAAATAAATAAATCTAAACTTCCTCACTTTTGTAACATATTTGAGAGTCAGGATGCAAAAGTGGGATAATTTAGATTATTTATTTATACATTTATTTGCATAAATAAATAAACTCAATGTCTTCAATTTTGAAGTATGTCTGGGGGGCTAGGATAACACTTCCTCCAATATGCATATATAATTATAGCATATTACTTTTCCTCCCAAATAATTCATTTTATTAACTGTAATTCACCAGCTTTTCTCCAAAAGTTATCAGTCAGTCATGATTCATATCTCTCAGCAGATCAGGGACAAATCCAAAAAGAAGTAAGAGCAATCAGGGACATTTCTGAAATATTAGGAAATTAACTTGAGAGTGAGATATTGACAGAATAAGAAAGAATGAATTAATATACATTTTCTAAAGACAAAGATGTGTATAACTCTAATTATTGTCAATATTTATTAAATGCAATTCACCATCCTTTTTTTTCCCAAAAGTCAGCAGCTTTAGAACAGCCTTTATCCTCATGTGTACTAATTGTCATTTATACATTTTTTCCAAAACAAGCCAACAAACAAAAAAAAAAAACAAATTGGACTGTTGTTTTCACAGTCAGAGGGCAAACAAGAGCAGTGACCACTTATTTATTTAGTGTAAATCATTCACCAGCTTTTCTCCAAAATTCTTCAGTAGTGGGTATCAAAGGAACACTCTTTATCCTCTGTGCTAAATGCCATATGTATGTTTTTTTGCCTTTTTTCATTAAAGAAAGAACATGAAACTGTAACATTAAAACAAATTGTATTAGACTGGTGCTTGGAGAGCTGCTCAGTCAGAGAGCAGACTGGAGTAGTGCTAGTGTGTGCACACTTAGTTATTACTTAGTCTGGACATCTGATTGGTTCAAACAGTCAGGTAGTCCTGTAGACAATGTGGTGGACACTGGAAAAGACAGGCAAGCTTGCTTAGTCTGTCAGCACAGCAACACTAACTTTTTAGTAGTTGGTTGGTCTCATCTCTAGGCAGATGATGTTGCTGGTAGCAGTAACTTTATTTCTTTTTGCAGGGCAGTAAATGTTTGCAGAAAATGTATCAGGCAATTTTAATCCTGCTGCTGAGACAGACCAAATGGGTGAGATCTTAGATTACTGTACAGTAGTACTCTGCAGATGATCATTGGACAAGAAGAAAGGTCAGTGGGGGGCATATTTGATTTTTAATCTTAAATAAAATTAAAAAAGCAGTAATGTCTAAAAAAAATGGAACAAACCCAACCCTCCTACCCATAAATGGAGGAAGCCAGCCACTACCAAAACAAATCAACATGAGGGTGACATGAGTTGCTTACTTTGCTAAGAAGACACATGTGTGGCATGCTGCAACAACTCACATATTGACTGAAATAGATGGTTGGGTCAGAATTGTCGGATAAGAATCTTGTAAGCAAAATTAAACAACATATGTTTTTTGTATTTTCTTTATATTTTTCTGCCCCCTCAAGGTTCATCAGACCCTAGGCAACTACCTAGGTCACCTAGTGCTTGATCCAGCTCTGTCTGTAACGGTCAGTGCAGTAAAAGGATATGAGGAGTAAATTCAGACTGTGATGAGTTGGCTACTAATATCATGTAACTCAAAGATGTAGTTTTAATCTGATCACAGGTATCATTCATCTATCACATTTGAATGCACAAATGTGTCAAAAATCTTGTCTGAAGTATTTTAAATGTTAGCAGGTGTCTTCCAAGGGTCCGGGACTGGTTCATTATTCTTTACAATGTTTGTCAATATGCGGATTAAATGAGGTCACCTCCAGATGGCACAGTATACAAATGACGGCATGCTGTTACATCTAGCTGACTCCACCAACAAAGAACAGGGCAAGTTGAAAGCAAGTTTCAGGTGTCTTTAAATCTGGTTAAATGACTATGTCATCAAACTAAATGCAGCCAAAGCAAAATCTATGGTATTATTTGGAATTAGGTTAAAACACTCTTTTACAATGTCTCATTATTGCTTCTAATGAAACTTCCTTTTAAAATGTTACTTCAGTGAAGTACTCAGAGTATTCTATATGCCTATGTATTATACTTTGAAGAGCAGATAAAAACATCAACAAACTCCTAGAATCACTCCAGAGATTTGAATACCAGCATAGAAATGAGCCATAACTAACAGTAGTGAATTAACTTTTGCTAGTCAAATTATACTTTGACATTTTTCAGGTCCACATTTTCTATGACAAGGCAGCGCAGTTCATTACATAATCACCCTGGTGAGAGCACTCTTGGATAATTTCTCAAAAAGGAATTAGGGTATAAACTTGAGAATATTCACTTATTTACCCAAAAATTGCTTAGTGGCACACTGTATATTTTCATCTGTAAAACACTGAGATGGTCTCAATCTACTGAACAGCACACACCTACTTGCCACTAAATGCAACTTAAATAACTCTAGCAATGGTCTGTTCTCTTGGTACATAATTCTAGTATATAATTTGTCTAACATTTTAAGGATGAAGTGTTCTCTTGGTACATAATTCTAGTATATAATTTGTCTAACATTTTAAGGATGAAGAACAGAAGAGCACTCTTCATTGCTTAGACAAAAACCCGACATTTACAACTATGTCCATGTGGCATTACATGATATGTTTTTATATCTCTTTTCTCTAGTCTTCCTCAACCAGCATTATAATGCTAAGGCAAAATCTCACTGTTTATTCTACATACTCTCAAAAATAAGCCATGCAAATAACTACTGGGAAGCAACCTTCAAATGGTTCCCCTCATTTTCCCTTTTAAGTATACTCATAGTTTTAGCTTCTACTCAGATTCTCTGCCCATTCTCAAACTATAATTTCCTCACATGCCTGATACAGCATCATTAATATTCCAGTCTCAAATACAATGTTAATGGCTGTTGGTGCATTGCACAAGGCAAATTAGGAAGGGTGGGGGTTAAGAGGCAAGATGTGGATAGTTTTAAGACACAGTGTGGTTATGCAAGGGGCAAAATAGCATGGTATATAGCACATGATAATGAATATATAATGACATTCAAATGCCATACATAGTATGAAAATATAACACCCAAAAATGGCAGACTGATTCAGATACATATAAAACAAGCGTGCTGCGCCATAATGCATCCAGATTTTTAAAATGAAGATTCATGCTGTACTTTATGGGAGAAATACTAGGATTAACAGCAGCAATAGCTCAATAGCATGTGTTAGGAGCCAATATAAGAGCTAGTGCCCTCAGTGTTACACTGTGCAGTCAACACCTGATGTACCACCAGTTTACCAACCAGCACACTGTGCACCATTTCCATGCAGACAGTGAGACTGTAAGGGACCTAAACAAACTATGATTCCCATAAGTGGAATCAAGAAGAGGAATCTGGGAGGGGGTAAATGTGTGATATGCTCATTTCTGTGGATGCTAAGATATGTGTAGTATTAACCATCTTGGCTACAGGGACCTTTCTGGGATCCACTGGGTACACACTAGGGATACTGCAGGCATCTTTCTTACAAATCTTAAACCAGTTTTTTTGTCATTGTACTAAAGTATGTGAAGAAGCATATCTGGCTCCCCAGGACTGCAGAAGAGACAGCCAACATAATTTCGGACATTTATGACATTTCCCATTTTCCTGAGGTTCTGGGAGCCACAGACTGCACACACATTGCTATCAAGGCCCCACCTTTTCCAGATGACCTGTGATACATCAACAGAAAGGGCTTTTACTGCCTGAACTACCAGGTAGTGTGTAATGCCCAGGATGGATATTGATAATGTTTCTATGTATCACCTGGGCAGTTCTGATAATTCACACATTTGGCACATGTCCCACCTATACTAAAAATTCCTGTGAATGGATTTCCCACAAGATCATGTGGTTGGTAGATCTGCTAGATACACAGATTTATACACATTGAGACTGTGAAATGGGATAGGTCATCTCAGGTGAACATGCTAACCATGTGGTGAGACATGGATACTATCTTACAGTAGTGCAGTGCAACTCTACATTGCCTGACATGTGCTTTGCAAATGTACATCTGTGCACATGGAGCTACCATTTTACTCCTTAAGAAGATCTGAGTTAGTTGCCATGGGTTCTTCTGGTGCTGTGGGATCCACCATGGTGTGCCACAGAAAGCAGCACTTACATATTCTTCCTGCACAAGAACTTTAGGGAGCACCTACTGGGTGAGTATGATGGTCCACTAGGAAAAATGTATTTCTGTCACAAGATTATTGTGGTGGTGAGTGATGCTACCGGCATCATCCATTCTGCTCAACAGTACCATCATCCGAAGTGGCACTACCCTGACCTTTGTTGTCAGTGGGAGGCCCAGGTTCAGAAGAGTGAGCCTGAAATATAATGCAAGCATTTGGTTTCTGTACATTTGTCTTCTACTATCTTAGCTGTTGTACTTGTATACCTAGAAGTACACACTTTGTTTTCCAGCAGAATAGGATGAGAGCTGAATATGGTTGGGTGTCACAGAAGATGGGCACATCTCTCACGACAAAGGAGTCTGTATGATATCTATGCCAATCCACTGGAGAACTGTCATTATGTTTGCAGCATATGTATACAATTATTTTTCATATTGTGTCGTCCTTCTTCAGGTCCAGTTATGTAATAGGAGAAACTGAGCCCATGATCACGTTGAGCTCTGCCAGCCATTGTTTCTGGCACTGGGTCACCCATGCACACCAAGTCTCTTCCTCACTGGGGCAAAATAGTCCCCCTGTTAGAAGTAATCTAGAGAAGTAACTGCTATCCCCCCTCAGATCCACTTCTTATTGTTGGAGGCTGGTACTGCTGAGGTAGACCAGCAAATAGATAGCCTAATCTACATTGTGAAGTGTCTTCTAGCATAATTGGTCGAGTCATGTGGCCAGCAACCTCTCCCACTGGACCACCAAGGAAGCAATTGACCTACCTCATCAGCTGCATAGGTAAGTGATGCCTGGGTTTGCTGACCTTTGCACTGGCCCTGACAGTCAACCATATAAGGACCACATCCTCACCCTATCCTGGTATTCTCCACATATGGTAGTCAGTATGCCATGTTATCTTATAACCCTCCCCATCACTCCTTGTCCACCCTCTGTATGTCTGTGTCCATGCACTGTCGTCCATTTGTGTGTGAACCATCACAGAATGACTTTGTGCTCTATGTTTGTCTGCATGGCCTTGCTACCTGCCGTTCTTCCTTTATCGCATACACAGCCATCCCTCTCTACCTTCTCCAAAATGTAGCACAAGCAGGTATGACCCTTTTTCACTCTGATGATGCCCTATGTATTGATGGGTGAAAGTGCTTAGGACCTTTGTTAGTGGATTGCTGTTTGTTCGTGTACCAATAAAGTCTCTGTGTGATGTCGATCCTGGTCTGGCTTTTTTACAAGTTTTGTCGTTTGTACCAGTTATCTTATTGAAAAGGTATGACCCTAGCCCTGAGTAGCATCCTGCCTTCACCAAGAATTATGCAACAGTACAAGGATAAGATGATCAACTTCAACAATTGGCTAAGCTTCTGGTGTCATTCAATGGGGATCCAGTATCTGTCTGCCTGGGATGACATGCTTGACAGGCCATGATGCTTCACCAGAGATGGCCTGCACCTGTCACCCCTGGGATTCAGGATATTGGTGAAGACTCTTGCCACCCTCATAGTGCCTTTTTTAGGCAAGGCTCAAAAAACAAACCCACCACCGTAAGAACTACAGGTGACAAAAAACTCAGGGCAATGCTGCTCAATGCTAGGAGTCAAAACCGCAAAATGCACACCCTCGAGGCACTCCTTAAAATGGAGTACATCGATATCTGTGCAGTGACTGAGACCTGGTTCATGGCTCCCGAGAGTACCCCAGCACTACCAGGCTATAATTCATACCACACATTTCGGCCACAAAACTCAGACCAAAACACGAAGGGCGGAGGTGTGTCCATCTTCATCAAGGACATCCACACCTCCAGGCTAGTTGCAAAACACAATGCCTCTGAAATCATCCAAGTGCAACTAACCCTGTGCAAAAATGCATTCCAAATTGTAGCTTGTTATAGATCCCCCACCATGACCCAGGACCCTCACTCCTTGTTCCTAGGGACATTCGAAAAAATGAGAGTCCAACCAAATGCCGTAATAATGGGCAATTTTAACTACCCTAACATAAACTGGGAAAATTACTCTTGTACTAATCCTCTTGCTCAACGATTCCTGGAATTTATAAACTCTAATGCCCTGAATCAACTTGTCAGCACCCCAACCAGGGGCAACAATATTCTGGACCTGATCATTACCAGCATGGGTGGCTGGTGCTCAATGCCCGAGATCAACTCCTCGATTGTTAGATCAGACCATAAACTAATCACTCTAGATATCCACATCCTGACCCCACCCCACACAAGGAAACCATTGTAACAAATTTCTCCAAAGCAAACTTCACTCTATTCAAAACTGAGGTGGCTAACTTCCAACTCCCCACAGATGGATAATACAGTCAATACAGTCACAACTGCTGAATCCTACACAAATACACTCTACAAGCACCTGCATGAGTGCGTGGATCGTGCTATCCCCAACAAAACCAAGACGCTATCCTCCAAAAAAGGAAGCTGATCTGGTGGTCCCCTGCCATTAACAAACTCTACAACAGAAGGAAGAAACTGTTGCAAAAGAGAGTAAAAACCCAGGTATGGAGGAACTCACTGACAGGGCTCAGTAAAAAATAAAGATCTCTCATTAAATCCTCCAAAGCTAATTTTGCAAGAAAAATTGCCACTGATACCAAAGACAACCACAAGGCATTCTTTAGCTATGTCAAGAATCTCCATGGCAACACCCTGATCTGCACAGAGCTACAACAGAATGATGCAAAATATACAGAGCCAACTGATATTGCCAACATCTTGGCAGATAGGTTCAGTGCAAACTTTATGCCCCCTCACCCCCCCAAAGGGCCTATAACTATACCAGATGGTTGTAGAGCCCTGTCAATCACAAACACGCAGGTAAAAATGACACTCTCTAAAGCCAAAAACACAGCATCCATGGGACCAGACAACATCCCAGGCTGCATCTTACACGAACTCCAAAATGAACTAGCCCCCCACCTAAACTCCATGTTCAATCACAGCCTCATCATAGGCTAAGTGCCCATGGAATGGTGCACAGCAATGGTTATCCCACTCCACAAAGGATGAACCACCACAGACCCCAGGAACTATTGACCTATTAGCCTGACAAGCCTGGTCTGCAAGGCCATGGAGTGCATCATCATGGAACTCATAAACAAAGACATTGGTAATCTCCAAACTTTGGATGCTACCCAATTCGGATTTGTGAAAAGTAGATCATGTCTTCTAAACCTGGTAGACTTCTTTGA